>NC_068370.1:1524434-1646934 GCF_020536995.1 Dreissena polymorpha | reverse complement strand
ACAGCAATATGATAGTAATTACTCAATATGAGAACATAGCCTTTAAGTACAAATGCTCTTGCACTGACAATCCTCTGAATATAAAGGGGCACATAAAACTGTATTGATGTCACTCAAAACTATATTGATGTCACGAGTTGAGAGTAAAACTGTTCTATGGGGGGGGGGGGGGGGCAAATTAAACTCAAATCAGCCAATGGCATCAATTGAGTGTTTTCATTTGTATCTAGCTGCAGAAAATTTTATTTGAATTTGATTGGAAACTTACACAGGTAATGTTAAGGTAAAAACCTAGGTTGGACAGCTACGCCAAAAAAAAGGTCAAATCCCATATCAGGCCTTATTGCAGGGTTCCCGGCTTTTTGTATGAACAAAATTCCCTGATTTTTCCCTGATTGAAAATAAAAATTCCAGGATCATGATTTCAACCTATTTCTTGTTTAAGACACCCTTAATAAATAGCATTTGCGGACAATAACATGTATTATATTTCTACACAAGTTGGAAAAGTCTGACCAAACGAAATTCCCTGATTTTTCCCAAATTCCCTGACTTTTCCCTGACTGGAAAAAGTGAGTCTTTTTTCCAGGTTTTCCCTGATTTCCAGGTTGGCTGGGAACCCTGTATTGGCAGTGAAATGTAGGGAAAATGTTTGACCATCTGGGCGGTCACTATAATTCCATAAGTGTGATTTTCTATTCAGTATTAGTAAACATCAGTTAAAGTAGGTTACCTATTTCCAATATTTGTTTTACCCTTCTAGCTCTGGAACCGAATTTTAAAGGCCTTTGCAAACAGTTTGGATCCAGAGGAGACGCAACAGAACGTGGCGTCTCATCAGGATCCAAACTGTTTGCTATTCTGATAGTGTTCTTTGAAAAAAAAACACACAAGAAAATGCTAATTAGGACAAATATCCCAGCATGCAAAGGGTTAAAGTGTTCAGACAAATGACAATTCTTACATTTCCGGAGCTTTGGGTTTGTACCATCAGAAGTTTTCCCACTGGAGGCTTTTCATAATCCTTGCGATTGATGGCTTAGAACTGTTATAAAAATAAATCAGTAAACTTGATCATATATTAAATAGTTCTGCACTTACACATATTGTCAGCATAATAAACTCTGTTATTGTATTAATCAACTTTTTTTACAATTTCTTCCAATTAAAGGGAAGCAACCCCAACAACTTTGTGTGACCACTTTTGATATGTTAAAGCCAAAATTATTAAACTCACCGGGAACTTAAAAAAACACCTGACCAAAATGAATGTTGATTAGCATTCTGAATATTTGAAATATTAAGTATGTGCTTATTTAATTATTAAAGCAGATATTTACTTGTGTGATTTTTCAAGACTCTGCAAGTCTGTTTTCTAGCTTTTCAACCACATGGGAGCATTGCTGGCACCCAGACTTAGTCTAAAGAGAAAAGATAATTTGTATTATCTTAAATAATAACATTTCGGGACAAAACATATTGTTTTGTGTAACTACAGCTAAGTGACTAACACTCTGGTACTTCTCGGTCGCCGGTCGGCTATGTTCATGGGAAAATAACTTGGGAATGTGCAGATGACTTGAGATTTTCTTTATCCTTAAACACATGCATGTCATGATGGTAAAATGTTTGAGGTTACAATTGCTTGAGAAAAATGTATGCTGATTGATCCACAAACTCGTACCATTTATGTAAATTCACTTTAAAAAAAACCCACAAACTCCCAACAAACAGCCTCTCTTATTGCTTTTTATAAAAATGTGAAATATAGCTTTCACATTTCTTTATTAGTCGATGGTACCTGTTCAGTTTCCAATGGCCTGTTTACCATAGACAATAGGATTCATTGACACTGACAGGCGTTGTAGGACAGGTAGGCAGGAAACCAAAATCATTCATCACTGGTTCCTGGAAACATAGAAAACCATGCTATTTATATTTTTTTTTAAATATCAGAACAATAGCAATATGTTGGAGCTAAGCATGATACAAAAACATTCCCATGTACACACTTTTGTTTCCATTTTTAAATGAAACTTGGAACGATTACAAAGATTTAAAAACAATAATCAAATAAACACGAATTGGTCTTTACAAAATGGTTTGTTTTTTTGACTTTTTGGCAGTAAAAAAACTGAAAACAAATCAAGATAAATGTGCCTTACATCAGCCTGCCACAGACATTGAGTCACCCTCAAGTTCTGACTGGGAGTCTGGTCAGGGGAAACAATGTTTGCCAGGATGGAAGCCGTGGAAAGCCTGGGTGACTTAAAGGCAGCTGTGGCTGCATGGAACGAATGCATGGGTCCCTTTAAGGCCAAAACCTTGGGAGTCTGGAATTAGGTTATTGTGAAGTTACAGTAACCATTGATGTAGGTGTCTCTCAATAGGAAGCTGGCATTGCCTGTAAGGAGGAAATCTTGAAGACCAAAGCTGTGGGTGTCTCAAAAGCTGTCTTTGCCATTTCCTTTTTATTCTTTGGAATCTGCATGGCTTGTTTAACTGAAGTAATCATTTTATTAAAATAGTATAATAAAAATGTCAAAACTAAAGGTTTATAGGTAAATTTTGGTTTGACAAAGCACATGTCAACAAGCAAATTCGTTGAATTGATATCCTCCACCAAACTAGGGCTTTGTCACAGACATGACGTTTACCCCCACATGCTGCATTGGAACAGAATATATACAAAGGGCCATAACTCCGTTACCAGCAGATGGTGTACAGTACCATTTGGCCTGCATCATCCTCTCTCTCTCTCTCTCTCTCTCTCTCTCTCTCTCTCTCTCTCTCTCTCTCTCTCTCTCTCTCTCTCTCTCTCTCTCTCTCTCTCTCTATATATATATATATATATATATATATATATATATACTCATACAAAGTTTCAATGAAATCTGCCAAAGCAATTACACGATATAGCTCTGGACACGAAAGTGCCGGACAGACGGGTGGACAAGGCCAAAACAATATCCCTCTGCCTTTGGTGGGGTATAACAAACGCATTTTTAACAAAACAAACCTTCTTTTGTTTCTTCATTGCTTACTTATTCTTAAGATAAATAATACATGCACTGATTACTCTACTTTTCCATTAAGGAAAAATTAGAACATTTATGTTGACACTTGTTCATTAGCACTATTCTGCTGACTTTCCAAAGAAAAATGTGCAACATCAAATATTAGATACCAAGAGGGTCCTTTGAATGGTTCTCTTCTAAAACTTTAGAAGACTATAGACGATTGCTCATCCTCCTCTTTCTTACTTTCTTGGGCTTATCCAGATCTGCAAAAAAAAAATTTGACAATGTGTAACTATTTGAGGATAAATGTTTATGTTTTGTATATGCTCAAAAATTTGACTAAAGAACAGGAGTTGGTTTTGCTTTATTAGCACTATATTCCCATGTGTTCCTTAAGAGTTTGAAGATTTTTTGTGTAACAATTTAATGGTCTTAATGGTCAGGTGTTTCATGAACAATAATTTGATTTATTATATTAAACCAACTTCCCATTCTTTATTTATGCTCTGAAAAAAATCTCTGCAGCAAACTCCACCCTAAACTTCTAGCAATAATACGTCTTTTGTCATGGAACAACGGGTCACATGTTTCATTTTAAGAAGGAAATGGAATTCGATTATATATATACTCATAATTCAATTAATGCACAAATTCATAAAGTATTCACTTTTGAAATATCATCGATCTTTTACTAATTTTTCTAATTATATTCCAATTATTATTATTTCAAAAAGGAGTAAATTTTTATTTTTATATTTTCAGCAATTCATAATACTGCAATGTGTCTGCTTTCTTGAGAAGTTTATAACTGTTTGGGGTACAATTCCATGAAGTTAAAATAAAAGCAAAATCTTACTTTGGAAATCAATCGTCATCAAGACTGAGCTTCTTGTTCAGCATTGCCCTGTCATCTAAAATGTGACGAAAAGATTCGTGTTACAAAGAATAATGAACAGAATAATGATGCGTTTTTGTATGTTTACAAACTGTTATGTTTATGTGCTTGATATGGAAGGCTTATCCCAAAAACTCTGCATCCTGAAAAGGTGTGATTCAAAATTACCAGACCGATGAAAAAACAGGGTTAAATAATGTCTTAAATTGATAAAAACATGTCTTATTTGATAACAAATAAAATATTGAAAAAAGGCAATGTTTTGTGGATTGATTTCTTAGCCTTACCGGATATCTTGTAGATCTGGGCGCTGTTCACCTTGCCTCAAAATTTCACTTTCATAGCTTCGCCTACGACACACTATTTGATTTTTTTCCTTTGGCAAACAATGGTGTTTAAGGATGACGGTAAACATAGAATCCTCCCAATACAGACTGGCGAACATCATGAATGTTAAAAAACTCTGACCTTTGACTTTGTTTACTGTATTTACTTCACGGTTCAAATACACAATGGCGCCTATCATTATGTCACGTGCTGATTTCGACCCTCATCATGTAGTAAGGTTTTGTGGGTATTTGGACCTAAAAAAACTTGGTTGGCTGCAGCAAATCTGGCAAATAGCTGAGCAATGTCCAAATGAAAGTGAACCAATCAAAGCATTGGTAAAACCAGCATCATCCACCGTGAATTTTTTTTCAAATTGAAATTAGTTTAAAGGGACTAGTTTATCAAAATGAAAAAAAATCAACTTTTTGTCACAGATTCAAGAAACATGAAATCGTCGGAGAGGGGTGATGTTCCCTAAAGTTATTTTTGTCACAATATTGCAAAATAAATCCAGATAAAAGGAAACATCTTGAGGGGCATAACTTTGAACAAAATAATACGATGGATGGTTTAGCAACTTAAAAATTTCAAAGGGCCATTATAAACTCTCTAATAAATCATCTAAACAGAACCCACTAATAACATCAGCAGCAGCGCATGTGACCTCAAGGTAGTTAAGCTTCCCATAAAGCTTCATTGAATTCCAGTCAGTAGTTAGGGAGAAAGAGCCTGGACAAGAATTGCACTATATGTACAGTTTATAGAAAATTTCAAAGGGCCATAACTCTGTGACAAATCATCCGACCATAACCGGCTGATAATATGTACATCTCCTGTTGGTAGTGAAGCTTCCCATAAAGCTTCATCGAATTCCCGTACTAAGTTGTTGAGAAATAGCTCGGAAAAGAATTGCACTATATGCACAATGAAAAATTTCAAAGGGCCATAACTCTGTAAAAAATCATTCGACCATAACCAGCTGATAATATGCACATCACCTCTTGGTAGTGAAGCTTACCATAAAGTTTCATTGAATTCCTGTTAGTTGCTGAGAAATAGCTAGGACAAGAATAATTGCACTATACAGTACAGCTCACGCAAAATAAAATTCCGCGATCCGCAGAGTTTGGCGACATCAAATGTACGCGAGTCGACTTGGCATCGACCATCTGGCCGCCGAGTGGCCGCGTTTGTGCGCAGAGTCATTCCGCATCTCGACTCCGCGAAACGCAAAACACCTTGGCATGATGCAGAGGAAATTGGTGATATGACGCCGAGCCGCTCGGCGAACAATGTTATGAACTTTAATTTATCTTTGATAGAAACTGATTCCGAGTTTTGCATCATAATATTTATTTAATGTAGAGAAACTAAGTTCCAAAAAAATACACTAAATAATACATTGAAATGTTCGTTATTTGAATTGTCATCATCTTTCCAAATTATCTCACTGTATTCTTTACCGCATACATGCGACTTCTCCCGTTTCTATCCATTACCCGATAAACCCGTTTATGCGTCTTCCATTTGTAAAAGCAAATTCTGGTAAATTTTGAAGAAACAAATGCTTAAGAATTTCATTCAAACAAATGTTCAACATTTGTCTGAAGTATCAAATGGATATCGGCATATGATTCTATTTAAAGATTTGATGAAATATTTAGTGCCCTATCAGGACAGGGGTATTCCCACATGCGTAAGTCACATGACGCGGTGTGCGCGCGTCGTGTACATTTCATGATCTATTACAAATTCTAGTCTCAAATAAATATTGCACGTGATTTCATGAATTCTTTTGTCCGGATAAAAAACACAGGGTAATTGGCGTGGGTATATTCATTTCTTAATAAAAACTTCGGAGTGCAGACAGCAGTGGGATCTTTTAATTTCGATTCAGAGTTTCATAGTGCATTTCAAATGAAGTACCGAAGCATCTCGCGAATTATTTGGCATTGACATTTACTCTATATAAAATAAAATTCAAACACGCTGTATCGTTAGCGTTACGCTCTGCAAGTTCCTTAATTATTGAAACAATTGTTATAATGTATACTGATTGCACAAAAAAGCGTCGTGTAAAAGTCATATTCTTTTGAAACGACTAATTAACTTAATTTATCTTTAGATTGTATGCAACATCTACAAGTCATTGTAAATGTTTTAATTTAAATTGTCAAATTTATTTTTATTTTGTGTCGTCTGTGTACATTGGTTTTGTTCTCATTTGTGTTTAGCAATTCTTATAAAAATAAATATTGTTATTTAAGATGTTTAAAGCAAGTCTCGTTTCCAATATAATATACAGGAATTAACTGTGTAAGCTACTTCGATCTGTTTACTGGCCTATAAAATCATTGTTTTTGTAAGACAACACGTGCTTATCTTAAATTTGGGTTTCGTAATACACAGGATATTGGATGTTCAGGGCTTGATTGGACAATAAAACAAAACTGCAGTCAGTGGTTTTCGGTAGAACTTTTGTACTGACCACCATAATAATTAAAACTTCACGTGCTTATCTAACATTTAGCGATAAAAAAGACGGATCTTACCCACTTTGTGCTTGTTTGAGCCATAAAACACAATTCCGATGGCTTTTTCAGTAGCACACGTGATCAGAATCTAACAAGTTCGAGTAATAAAGCACATAGATAATGATCTGAAAACTGCATGGAATCTGAAATGAAACATATTTGGTCTAGTTTGTAACCTTTCCACTTATGAGCAAGTGATATAAATATAATTTTATTTAACAATTTAAAGGAAGAAATTTTGGGGAGCAAAAGGATTGTCAATAATTTTATGATTAAATTGCATTTGGTGGAGACGAGTTGACGAGTTACGTCACTCGCACCTGCATAATAAGGTGAATTATTAAGCGCAAGTAGAAACTGTACAACATTGTAGTTTATAATCACAATAATTCACATCATTACATATTTATCCTTATCGATGTCTGAATAAGTTTATAGTTTTTAAAATGTATTTGAAACGTTAATGATGTTGTAACAAAGTGTTCAAGAATATGATGCGCTCGGTGTTTACGCTTTTCAATAGTTAGAAAGATCTTTCTTAAAGATTTGCTACCATGTTTTGTACAAGAGAAACGATTCGAAACGAACTTGGTTTAGAAATAGTGTTTAGTGCTCCAATAAGGATGAAATAAGGATTAAAATAAACATTATATATATTGCTCTCGTGCGCTCAAGTTCAACATACAATGTACATGTATAAAACATAACTTGAACTTGTTATTTCTACGTTTTGTCGTGATACAATTGTTTCAAGAAGCAAGACACCCTCGTTTGAAAATATAGACAGTCCCAGAAATCGATACCTCCCGGATTACCCGCCCCTGAATACTCTCGCGCGCCTCCAAAACGGTACTGGAGAAAAAAACCATGGACCTATATATGTTTGTATAGGTCCCTACGCAAAACAATGAAGCGAAACGGTTTTATCCAATATATTTGAAGATTTAAAAAGTTTCTGTTATCGATCTGACAACCACATAATAGTTCTTTTTTTTTTTAAATATAAGTTATTACCAATACGTAATTAGTAGAAATAAGGTTCATCTGCATTCTTATAAGAGTAATCAAACACAGCATGGACAAAAAAATTGGACCTATTTGTGTAGGTCATTAATATTCCGTAATTAACGAAGAAATAAATCACTTATTTTTTTCGTGTTTAATTTTTTAATCGTAAATTTATACCGTATTACGAAAATTAAATAAAGACATACGCATAGTAAATATAGAGAACACAATTGGACTATTTGAGTTTATTTAAGGCTCATTATTTTTCATGTTGAACATTTTAATCGTGAATTAAGATGATATTAAGAAAATGTAATAAATAATGAAATCAGTTAGTTAAGTAAATATTGAGAACAGCCCAAACAACGTTTATTTCAGGCAATAAACTTTGATTTTACATGTAAAATGTTATTTAAACAAGGGCTGTTTGTAAAACATGCATGCCCCCTATATGGGCTAAAAGTTGTAGTGGCAGCCATTGTGTGAATACGTTTTTTGTCACTGTGAACAATGGTGGTGGTGGTGGTGGTGGTGGTGGTGGTGGTGGTGGTGGAGGTGGGTGGTGGTGGTGCTGCTGCTGCTGGTGGTGCTGATGGTGCTGGTGGTGAAGTATGAAGTTCGTGATCCCAGGCCTAAGCATTCTTGAGTTATCATCCAGAAACCATTTTCCTATTTCCAGTCACTGTGACCTTGACCTGTGACCTTGACCTTTGACTTAGTGACCTGAAAATCAAAAGGGGTCATCTGCCGGTCATGACCAAAGTCCCTATGAAGTTTCGTGATCCCAGACCTAAGTGTTCTTGAGTTATCTTCCGGAAACCATTTTCCTATTTCCAGTCACTGTGACCTTGACCTGTGACCTTTGACCTAGTGACCTCAAAATCAAAAGGGGTTATCTGCCAGTTATGACCAATGTCCCTATGAAGTTTCATGATCCCAGGCATAAGCTTTCTTGAGTTATCATCCGGAAACCATTTTCCTATTTCCAGTCAACCATTTTACTGCTTTAAGTCACTGTGACCTTGACCTTTGACCTAGTGACCTGAAAATCAAAAGGGGTCATCTGCCGGCCATGACCAAAGTCCCTATGAAGTTTCGTGATCCCAGGCATAAGTGTTCTTAAGTTATCATCCGGAAACCATTTTCCTATTTCCAATAACTGTGACCTTGACCTGTGACCTTGACCTTTGACCTAGTGACCTCAAAATCAATCGGGGTTATCTGCCAGTCATGACCAATGCCCCTATGAAGTTTCATGATCCAAGGCGTAAGCGTACTTGAGTTATCATCCGGAAATCATTTTCCTATTTCCAGTCAACCATTTTACTGCTTCAGGTCACTGTGACCTTGACCTTTGACCTAGTGACCTGAAAATCAAAAGGGGTCATCTGCTGGTCATTACCAATGTCCCTATGAAATTTCATGATCCCAGGCGTAAGCGTTCTTGAGTTATCATCCGGAAACCATTTTCCTATTTCCAGTAACCATGGCCTTGACCTGTGACCTTGAACTTTGACCTAGTGACCTCAAAATTAATAGGGGTCATCTGCAAGTCATGATCAATGATTCTATGAAGTTTCATGATCCAAGGCGTAAGCGTACTTGAGTTATTGTCCGGAAATCATTTTCCTATTTCCAGTCAACCATTTTACTGCTTCAGGTCACTGTGACCTTGACCTTTGACCTAGTGACCTGAAAATCAATAGGGGTCATCTGCTGGTCATTACCAATGTCCCTATGAAATTTCATGATCCCAGGCGTAAGCGTTCTTGAGTTATCATCCGGAAACCATTTTCCTATTTCCAGTAACCGTGACCTTGACCTGTGACCTTGAACTTTGACCTAGTGACCTCAAAATAAATAGGGGTCATCTGCAAGTCATGATCAATGATTCTATGAAGTTTCATGATCCTAGGCCAGAGCGTTCTTGAGTTGTCATCTGGAAACCACCTGGTGGACGAACCGACCGACAGACCGACATACAGACAGACCGCCATGTGCAAAGCAATATATCCCCTCTTCTTCGAAGGAGGGCATAATAATAATGTAAGAAAGTTATAGACAAAACGTGATATGTCCTTTTCAATAAAAAAAGTATGACATGTCCTGACATCTTACACAGTTTTGTAAACGAAAAATTTCGGTACTTGTTCATTTAAAATCACAAAATTCATTTCCGGCTAGATATGTTTGTATTAGCTTGAAAGCGACTTTTAAATAAAGGATTGCTAAAAACCACTTTAGTTTTAGACTAAACTAGATACATAATTTTAATTTAAAAAAATATATTCCCTACCTGAAATCTTACAGAGTTTCGCTAATAAATATTTCCGGACCAATTTTAGAATCACAAACTTTATTTTGGATATAGATTTGTATATTACCTTTAAAATGACACTTACAAGGGAAATATTAATAGCCAAATGGTAACTGTTTAGACAAACAAAGATATGTACTATTCAATAAAAAAAGTCGTCCTCTGTCTTTAATCTTACAACGTTTCTTAATGAATATCTCCAGAAAGTATAGAAAGTACGGCATTTAATAAGAAATAATATTGGCTAAAACAAAGGCAGATATCAATATAATTGTCTACCTCGACCTTAAAATTATCAAATTAATATCAAAGGTCTATTAAAAAAAATTGGTCTGCAACTCTGCATGGATGTTTCCAATCTTTGTATATTGATAGATCTTTGTTAATATCTCCGGCACTATTTACGCTAAAATCACAACGTTTACTTCAGACTTTAGATATTTCTATACCTTTATATTTATCATTGAATAATTTTATTCCATAAAGAAATAACAACATTTTATACAAAGGCATTATGCTGAAAGGTATGCTTAAAAATGCCAACTCGGCCTTAAACATTATGTGTTGTCACTGAATTTTGTTGCAGAGACACATATTTTATGAATCTATCGTGTATATTTTTAATTTAAATTACATTGATTTACGATGTGATACATATCGACACTTGGTTTCATGTTTCACTTGTTTTCAATCCTAATGTGCGAAGTCATAAAGCACTGTTTATTGGAATAAAGTGTGTGTACACTATGATAACGTTGCAATCTGTCAAATTATTCAGTACTGTTTTCAATCCTGGGTTAGGTAATAGCCAATATGGCGGCGCCCATATTATCGATTCTGGGATTGTCTATACACTCCGGTGTTAAATACCCCCTTTTGTTGAGCGCAAACCGATGATATCGTTATGATCAGATGCTGTAAAGACAGTTACCCGGTACACCATGTACTAACTAACAACATGGTGTCATATACCACGTGTGGTAGACATGTTTTGTCCTCGACCAGCAATAGGCAGACAATTTATTACGTAATGTATTGCCAAACATACTAAATTAATTAATACTTGTAAAAATCAAAAGCCATTTGGCCAAAATAGATTATCATAAACTACTTGTTGCATAGATTTTAGCCAGTTCAATCACATGTGTTTCATGTCTATATAAAAATTGTTCAAGTATTAAGCGGGTAAATTAAAACTCCATCATTACATATTGAAAATAAGTTGTCGTTTTTAAGTGTTTATTTATTCATTGTACAAGAAATAAAGCTACTAATTTATATGTTTGCTTTGTTTGTTAAAATATGGAATTTGTCTGTTTTTAGTCTTGATCACTTTTACGCTGATGCTAATAACATCAAATTTTTAGGAATGAATAAAATTAATTTATAGAAAATAGCGTCACTAAACATGATACGGAACATTATTTATGGGTTAATGTTTATTTCGGAGTCTCCCAACAATTTATTAAATAGAGCGCGCGGTTGGTCATTTTCGGCTCGGGTACTTCTTTTAAGTACCCCGTGTACACTTAAGTAAATTAATAGTACAATGTACGGGCACGCGAAATTCTGTTCATACATGTAGCATGAATGAAAACTCTTAAAAATAGTGCATGATGCGTATTATTTTCCCACGTGCAACGAAATTAGCAAAACAAATAACGATATCCTTTTTATCTGCGCTACATTGTTTTTATATTGCAATGTACATGTAAATGCTCACGCTTTACATGCGGAAAACGTGATAACACTTTATATATGTTCGCGCAATTTCTAGCAGACTCAAAGATTTGCATGACAAGCGAATTTAATTGTAACTAGGCAAAAGCGTTCTTGAGTTATCATCGGAAAATCATTTTACTATTTCGGGTCACCGTGACCTTGACCTAATTGACCTTGTGACCTCAAAATCAATAGGGGTCATCTGCGAGTCATGATCAATCTACCTATGAAGTTTCATGATCCTAGGCATATGCGTTCTTGAGTTATCATCCGAAAACCATTTTACTATTTCGGGTCACCGTGACCTTGACCTTTGACCTAGTGACCTCAAAATCAATAGGGGTCATCTGCGAGTCATGATCAATCTACCCATGAAGTTTCATGATCCTAGGCGAATGCATTCTTGAGTTATCATCCGGAAACCATTATACTATTTTGGGTCACCGTGACCTTGACCTTTGACCTAGTGACCTCAAAATCAATAGAGGTCATCTGCGAGTCGTGATCAATCTACCCATGAAGTTTCATGATCCTAGGCATATGCGTTCTTGAGTTATCATCCAAAAACCATTTTACTATTTCGGGTCACCGTGACCTTGACCTTTGACCTATTGACCTCAAAATCATTAGGGGTCATCAGCAAGTCATGATCAATGTACCTTTGAAGTTTCATGATCCTAGGCATAAGCGTTCTTGAGTTATCATCTGACAACCACCTGGTGGACGGACCGACAGACCGACAGACAAACCGACATGAGCAAAGCAATATACCCCCTCTTCTTCGAAGGGGGGCATAACAATAATAATAATGTGTGCGACATTTTTACAATGTTATTTTGATTACCACATTCATGCCACTTTTAACGTCTCTATCTATTACGGGATGATTCCGTTTATCACGACTTCCACCGCGGTATTCCCACTGAGCAATTTGTATATCACCTGAAGTCTTTTTCTAAAAATTGGTACGAAGTGAAAGTTCTTTATTTCAAATAAACTAACATTTGTATTTTCATCAAAACTAAAAAAGTCAACATTATTTATATTTTGTGTCGCCTGTGTATGTTGGTTTGGTTCTCATATGCATTATAGCTTAGGAAAATTAATAACGTTTTTTTTCGACGTTTAAAGCAAGTCTAGTTTCCAAAATCATCTACGGGATTTAACTATGTAAGCTTAAACTCAATATAGGTCTAGTAACTGACATACAAAATCATTATTTTGACAGATGAGATCCGATGGGAACTTTGTTAAATGTATGCAGATATTAAAAAATGTTAACAATCGCACACAAGTAAACATTCCAGCGTATTTTCAGTGTATGTTTCTATCTTTCGATAACATGTCAGGGGACAAAAATTCCACTCGTCCGCTCGTATTGACGAGTGAAATCTTGAAAGGACGAGTGAATTTCCCTAAAGCTCTCGTCCTACAGGACGAGTGAAAAAAAGCTGATGTTAAAAAATGAATTTTCTGACCAGTAAGACTATTTTTCATTTAATAAAATCATTTTCTAAAAGCATATCTATTCCGAAAGTAGAATGCGAATGAACCGGAAATTGTAATTGTAAATTTCATACAGCAGGTGCGCGTTGTTATGCGAGACTTGTGTCCCGAGTAAATATTGGCTTTTTGGTGTAAGCTTTGCGCGTACATGTTGACAGGGAACCATGCGACTGCAGTCACTGTTAGTATTGACTTTTAAAGAATTATTTAAGCGCGAAGTACGGTTTTAAACCAGATTTAAACCAGTCTGAATTTCGTTTGAAAAATGTCTGACATACGAGCGTTCTTAAAAGGGGGCGGGGGCGATTTTTTAAATGTCCGAAACGGAAAGCACGCGAGCATTAGAAAAAATTATTTATTTTGTGTTCCTCATAAATAAAGTAACTTATTTCACTGCTTAGCAGTGATATACTTTAGGAAATTTTATAAGTCATATCAGCCCTTTGCAATCTTTATTTCACACATGTTTGAAGGACGAGTGCGTGTGTTTGCAGGACGAGTGAAAATTTTAATGCACTCGTCCTGCAGGACGAGTGCAGTTTATGAATATTTTTGTCCCCTGCATGTGTTATAGATTAGTATACAATGAATATTTGTTAATATTTATACTCGGCGAATCGCCTCATGTTCAGACGCGGCGTGACTCCGCGAATCGATGCCGAGGCAGAAACAGCCGCGGCGTCTCTCCGCGAATTTTTGCAGAGTGCCTCGGCATCATGTCGAGTTAATACTCATTTCTGACGCGTTGAAAATTCGTAAAAAGAAGAATCTGTCCATGGTGTAGCCGCGGACATTGTTGGTTTTGCGTGAGCTGTACTGTATGTACAATGGAAAATTTCAAAGGGCCATTTCTCTGTGAAAAAATCATCCGACCAGAACCAGCTGATAATATGAACATCTCCTCTCGGTTGTGAAGCTTCCTATAAAGTTTCATTGAATTCCGTTCATAAGTTGCTGAGAAATAGTCCGGACAAGAATTGCACAATATGAACAGTTAATGGAAAATTTCAAAGGGCAATAACTCTGTGAAAAATCATCCGACCAGAACCGGCTGATAATATGCAGATCTCCTCTTGGTAGTGAAGCTTCCCATAAAGTTTCATTGAATTCCGGTCATTAGTTGCTGAGAAATAGCCCGGACAAATTTCCGGAAGGACACACGCACGGAAGGACAGACAAAGCGGCGACTATATGCTCCCCCAAAACATTTAGGGGAGCATAATAAATGAACACTTTACATCAGTGTGCAAAATAACACTAATGCTGCAGACTTATACCTAAAATACACTTTCGTTTACGAAAAATCATTTTAAGAAATTGATAAAATTATAAAGTGTCTCAGACTCAATGGCAACCCATTAAAAGACTGATGGTCAGGTCAACACATAATGTAGTCGTATTAAGACTCAACGATAAACTTTGAATTACACACACGTACGCACGCACACACACACACGTGAAGACGGATGGATAAGTGGTTTCGGCGCTAAGCTTGTACTTCATGGTTCAGTGGTTTGAGCCCTGGTGAAGTTAACTTTTTTTTCTCTTTTTTGTTGTTTTTTTTCCCTTTGATTCTTGTTTTTATATTGGAGCTCTTTTAAGTTCTGATGTTTATATTTATAAATTTTAAGCATTTAATGACAAACTTCAAAACATGCCAAAATCTGTGAACAAGTCCCTTAAAAACGATTAAGAATAGCTGCCTTAAAAATTACAGCCTCAAATACTATACAATTGGCAATTATTATAACAGTTTTATAAACAACAACGCCATTCAATAAATAAGGTGAGTGATGTCACGCGCTTAGGTTACACTCTGCACACTGGTTGGCAAAATGTGGTGTTTTTCATATATGGGTGTATCTGGGTGCAAGATATAGAGGATATTTGTTGGATTCGGTGGATTATCGATTTTAATTCACGAGTGATCATAGAAAATAATATTTTCACGAGTGGCGTAGCCACCAGTGAAAATATATATTTTATATGATCACGAGTGAATTAAAATCGATAATCCACCGAATCCAACAAATTTTCTTTTTATTTTATTCTTTTTTTTCACAGTTTATATACATTGTTAAAGAGTAAAACTAAAGAATTTCGCTGGGAAAATGACGTCATTTTGTCAAAAAAATGACGTCATTTAACATAAACAGTGAAAATTATCGATAATTTTCACTGATCATTTTCATTGTTTGAAACAGTGAAATTATCAATTATAATTCACTGATATTTCTCTATAAACCACCAGAAAGCATAAAATAAAACATGACTTTGTTAGGTTCACAATTAAACGTTAATGAATGTAAACACACCAGTAAGGTTTGCTCTTCTTCAAATAACTCTCTAAAACTATTTTTCTTAAGAATTTTAACTAGTGCAGAAAAGACAGTTTGTTATGCTGGTTTTGGCAATATTAAATACGTAAGAATGACTTTATTTCATAAGCCTGTGTTCTTGGGCAAATATTTGATGTGTACAGCATTCATGTACACAGTAATTTTCTAAGCCTGTCAACATTTTGTCACCAATTTCAGACATATTGAATTATTAATTCTTAAATTTTAAGATATTGGCACAAACTGCAAGCAAAGCTGTCTTTTATGCACTAAAGATTTTTTGCAAATGTATCTCAATCACTTTCCTGTAATGAGCTAACTTCCCTATCTTATAATCACAACTCAGATGTCCTGAATTGACTTCTGGTGACTTTTATAGATTGTAAATCGCATTTATATGTACTGACATACCAAATATCTACCAATAAATGTTTAAGCAATAAAACAATGTTTAAGAGTTTGCGTCTTTAAATGGGTTAATGTTGTAAAAACAAATTTATAAACACAGTTTTAAAACTTTTACACCACATAATATTGCTTAATAACCGAAATAACATACTGCCGGATACGCACTTGTTGAACAGTGCAGCATCCAGCCAGCTTTTCAAAATAGAGGGAAGCTTCCCCCAAAAGGGAACATTTCAGGCATAATTTTGGAAAATAGGGCATTTGGTTATTAATATACTTAAGTATTAATACTTTGGTTATACTATATACTAATGAATTGCACACATTAGTGCATTTGTTGATTACACCAATTGTATGCTGTTCCTCATTTTGTGTAATGAAATAATATATATATATATATATATATCTATTCTAGTGTTTGTATTAACTTACATATGTAGGTATGAAGAATGATATGGCTGTACCATCACTTATATTATCATGAAGCTGAACAGGATTAAAAAATAGCTAACTTTTATTTTTGGATAACCAAAAACAATTTTAAGACATGTTCATTAGTATGAGAAAGAGAATGAAAATCAAGATGAAGACACAATAAAGATCTGAAGACAAACAGAAATATACACTTATTATAATACCTTGATAATTATTCAATATGGAATAAATAAATACATTATACATGTAGTAGTCAGAACCCTGACAAAAAACACAAAGTAGGTAAGGACATGATAACAATCACATCCACGGGTGCAACATAGCCTTATAACCCTTTGTTGTCTGCTAAAATGTTGTCTGCTGAATTTCTAAAATTAGCATTTTCTTTGATTTTTTTCAAAGATTACTATCAGAATAGCAAACAGTTTGGATCATGATGAGACGCCACGTTCTGTGGCGTCTCATCTGGATCCAAACTCAGAGCTCCAGATAAGGTTTTGTGAAATTCTTAACGTTACTTCCAGATTTTCAAAATGAAATTCTTAACTCTGAAATTTTTTGTTCTTAACGTTACTTCTGAGTTTTGGAAAATAATTATTAACTTTTCTAAATGACCTAAAAGTAAATAATAATGGGTATTTTTATGCAAAACAAGAGTGCCAAACTGTCACAAGATACGCCCGTTTTAAGGCTTTGGACAACTTGATAACTTTACCATGACCCATATTTTAACTTGACCTTCATAATCATCTAGACACCACTTCTGACCAAAGTTGGTGAAGATTTGATGAAAACTACTAAAATTAGAAAGCGGACATCATGCTTAATGCTTGAAATGCACTAAGTGACCTCGTGACCTAGTTTTTAACCTGGCATGACCCATATTTGAACTTGACCTACATGTAGATATTGTCTAGACACAACTTCTGACCAAATTTGGTGAAGATCGGATGAAAACTATTTGAATTAGAGAGCGGAAACTGCTGTGGACACCGCCCACCTGCCCGCCCGCTGCCAAGGTGAAACTATAATACGTCCCGTTTTTTTAAAACGGGCGTATAAAAATTGATTTTAGGTTGATGACAATGATAAACAGTTGCCTTTCTATAGTACCCATGCACAGTGAAAAACTCATGTACCTGTGGAAATCATGATTAGATTGAAGGAAAAATGAAACTTACCAATAATTAAACATGTTGTTAAAAATAACTCGTTTCAAAAATCGCGAAAAAAATAAACCCGATGAAAATATCGCAAAATAAAACTGGATAAAAATATTGCATAAAAATATTGCATGTGTTAATCGGTTGCATGTCTCCAATCAGACCTGACTGATATATAATCTATATACTACCTCTGACCAAGTTTGGTGAATTCAACTTGAACTAGAGCTTTGTCACTAGTATGTACCCATACCACTTTGACGCAGGATAAAAAGTTGTTTAAAAGTTTCGGATGAATACAATTTGAATTAGAGTCCGGACAAAGTGGCGCCGTTGAAAATGCACTAATTGACCCTATGACCTAGTTCTTGACCCGACATGACCCATATTCGAACTTGACCTAGATATCAACTAGATGCAACTACTGACCAAGTTTGGTAAAGATCGGATGAATACAATTTGAATAAGAGTCCGGACAAAGTGGCGCTGTTGAAAATGGACTAATTGACCCTATGACCTAGTTTTTTACCTGGCATGACCCATATTCGAACTTGGCCTAGATATCAACTAGATGCAACTACTGACCAAGTTTGGTGAAGATAAGATTTATACAATTTGAATTAGAGTCCGGACAAAGTAAAATGCACTAATTGACCCTTTGACCTAGTTTTTGACCCAGCATGACCCATATTCGGACTTGACCTAGATATCAACTAGATGCAACTACTGACCAAGTTTGGTGAAGATCGGATGAATACAATTTGAATTAGAGTCCGGACAAAGTGGCGCCGTTGAAAATGCACTAATTGACCCTATGACCTAGTTTTTGACCCGGCATGACCCATATTCGAACTTGGCCTATATATCAACTAGATGCAACTGCTGACCAAGTTTGGTGAAGATCAGATGAATACAATTTGAAATAGAGTCCGGACAAAGTGGCCCCTTTGAAAATGCACTTATTGACCCTATGACCTAGTTTTTGACCCGGCATGACCCATATTCGAACTTGGCCTAGATATCAACTAGATGCAACTGCTGACCAAGTTTGGTGAAGATCGGATGAATACAATTTGAATTAGAGTCCGGACAAAGTGATGCCTTCCGCCCGCCGCCCGCCCGCCGCCCGCCCGCCCGCCAAGGGGTTTCACATAATACGTCCCGTATTTTATACGGGCGTATAAAAATCAAAACAAACATACATGCAACTTGATTAAAACAAGTTCAACAGTGTCTTTTCAGTATTATACTTTCACATTCATACTTGTTAGGAATTAATGCAGTAGTCAAAACAACAGAACCCATGTGGAATATCAATCAAATAATGAGACAGAATAACTAATAAAAGCACACAACACGTTATCGGTATTACGAAAATTGAATTGACAACTAATTCACGGTCGCAAGTATAGATTGGGGGACATAAAAAGAAAATTATAATAATCTCAAATGAGATTAAAAGCACATGCACATTCGTGCATTTATATAAAAATTGTGATGTTATCAAATTGCTTTCAACAAGCCTACATGACCGAACGTTAATCATAATTTAAATTTGCCTTGGGCATTAAGACAAAATCTTGACAGCACCGTGTGCTTCCGAAATACTCAGCAGATTTGAAAGTCTTTGACCACAGTACAAATGCTTGACGTAAATAAATTCAGTTCAATCAGGTTGATTGCACCTTCATAGTGTCTTATTGACCAGTCGCCAAAGTATCGATCGCTCCGCCCACATTTTTCGATCAGCCAATTCAGATATCGATTTTTCACACACCCCTCAGCAACGCTTATCTGGCCGCCATTTTGTCCGACAAACAAAGCGTGTTGTTCATATGGAATGGACGTAATTTTTAAGAGTTTACACAGATTTTATATCAAATGCATGATCATTACTGTTCGATCATTATTCAAAATTGTAGGTGCTATACATACTTTATAAAAGGTTATTATTTTATCTTTATTTATTGAACATATGAAGGAGTAATGAGAAAACAAACACAATAAATAGTTTAACCACACCAGTTGTGTGTTCTATAAAAACGTGTTATTCGGTTTGATGCACAATAATATTATTAAGCAGTTTGGGCAACATAATAATTGCCACACGTGCTTATTAATCTCAGCGTAATTGTCGATGATTAATAAATGACAGTATGTTGCGTGGATCTCAGAATGAAGGAACATTAAGGCATTGTTAGGTACTGTACACAAGAAAAGAAAACTATTTAATTACTTAAATGATTTCCAATTATATATTTATTTTCAGTGGATCATAAACAAGGAAAATCATTATAAATTGTTAACTTAAATATTGTTTTAACTAAAGTAAAAACAACAAAAAGGTGATTTCAACCCCGGCTTAGCCAGCTTAAAGCTACTTCAAGTGTAAAATGTACGGCTTATGATACAACAACAACAACAACATTTCTAATACAACATATATTGATACTGGGAGAAAATTGTGAAAATTGCAATAAACATATAAGTGCCATCTTGTTATAAACAAGAGGGCCTGAAAGGCCCAAGGTATCCCCCGCAACATATGCTTTGTTTGAGGATGGGTGCAAATTGGACAGATGAACATAATGATAGATGGACGGACGGAGGACAATAACACAAAACTAAGACAAAGGAAGGTTCTTAAGCCTTCACAATATCAAGTTTCAAAGAAATCCGCCAAAGCGCTTCCAAGATATGGCTCCGGACACAAAAATGCCTATAGTAAAAAGCATTTTTTCAAGATACAAAGGGCCATAAGTCTGTTTTTAACAGATGGTGCACAATGCCATTTGGCTTGCATCATCCTCTTATGCATATATATACTCATACCAAGTTTAAATGAAATCCGCCAAAGCACTTCCAAGATATGGCTCCGGACACAAAAGTGCCTATTAGCCAGTTCAATAACTGTTGTTACCGCCCCTGAAAATTACCCCCCTTTACTGCTCTTCGCTGAGGAGGTAAATCATCGATTTCCGGTGGTTAGCAAATTATTGCGCAATGGACGACTTATCGAATCTAGAATACAAATCAACAGAGAAGAAACGGAATTACTGCTGTATTTGCAGTAATTTTCGGGGAAAATTAGTAGATGGGAAACAAGTGAGGTTGCATAGATTTCCAGCCGACGAAAAAGTAAGAAAACTATGGATCAAAAGACTGAAAACTGTCAGCACTGGCTTCGTTTTGAAGATCAAGAACGATCGGCTGTGTTCAGCACATTTTGTCGATGGGGTCTACAACAGCAAGAACCAAATTCCCAGTATCTTCATGGTGAACAACAAGCAGAAGATCTTTAAAACATCGGAGGTATGTGAATTCTTATTCGTCAAATTGTTTTTACTTTCAGTGACCAGACTGATGGTTATTAAAGGGACTATGTCTATCAAAAATTCATTCTATGAGAAACCTGCTTTATTTCAATAAATTATGTAATTATTTGGGAATTTAAAAACAAAGATATGTTATGTTTGAAAAAAATAGGGACTAAACTATTTTGTCAAATATTCATGAATTTATATGAAATGTGTAAAAAACTTATTATACACATATTTGAATTTAAATTCAAATAAAAGATAAGAAGAACATGTGTCGAAAATGCGAAATAAGGTAGATGTTTAATTCTGAAATCAAAAACCACTGTACAGGCAAATTGGCCAGCATGTATATCATGCATGTACAATGTGAATCTATATTGAGTTTAACAGTTCATTTAAAATTCTTGCAGCGGTATCGATTTATACGACACACAAACACTAACTAAAAAGACAAATGCTTCGGTTATTGTAGGAAAATATCTTCGTCGCAATCGGCTTGGGGCATTATTTTGTATTTGCTGCATTTTATGAAATTCTTCTTTAATGTATCATTTTTCTTGCCTATTGTGTGTTATTATAACATATTTGCATCAATATACATGTATTACAATTTAACACATATAAAAATTGTATAATCTCTCTTTAAATAGTTCTGTTTTGAATAACATTCAAAATTTCTGATTCAAAATCTTAATCATGTAAAAAGGTTTTGCTAGTTTAATACTCTTTTAAATGTTATTGCTTTTTTTAAAAGGGGGCAGACCAAAACGGTCACAAGTAAGATTGGCCGCAGTGTGTATAAAACCGACATCAGTAACATGCTTTTTGCTTTTGCAAGTGTTTAAAATAGATGGAACACTAGGATAACAAAATTTACTATGTATTTTGTTCTGCTGCACTGTAAGCATTATGTGTTTTCATTAAGTTCTGGTATAAATCACACATGAACTAACAATAATTTGACATTCAACACATAGAAGATTAGAAGAAATAAAGATACATTAATATTGAATGCTTTGTTGAAATTCTAAGCATGAAATACATATTTTTACTTATATTTATATTTTAAGGTTGAGGAAGAAAGTTACACAACAGAGGCATCTGCAATCCTGCAAGAAAACGAAGATAGCCGGGAGAGTGATTGCTATGAAAACATGTGACTTCCCTGAACTCCTGTTTTGTGCCAGAGCATGTGTCAGTTCAAATGCATGACTATATAACTAGTTCTGTGAAGGAAACATGTACTGTGACACTGACTCTACCAAAGCTTATACAAACTGATTGGATCATGTGTGACATGGCTACACAGACAGATCTCAGCTTATCATTGTTCCAAAAACTGACATGTGACACATCTTCACAGACTGATATGAATAACTGTAGTATTGAAAAAGACATAGGGATTCAGTGCAACAAACCGGAATTGGTAGCTGAAGATATTGTAAGTGACGACATGTGTATGTTTTACACCGGCTTGCCAAACAAGGAAGTTTTCAATGCAATATTTAGCAAACTGGACGATGCAGAGGAAAGAACCAACCGATCAGGAAATGGGGAGAACAAGGGACGGCCTAGAACGCTTCGACTGGTGCATGAATTTTTGCTAGTTCTGATGCGCTTGAGACTTGGTTTGCTTTTAGAAGACTTGGCGTACAGATTCCGCATTTCAAAAGCAACCTGCAGTAACATTAATAAGCAGTGGATCATGTATCTAAGTGTGAAATTGGCATCAATGATACCATGGATATCTAGAAGATTTATAAGAGAGAATATGCCAGCTAAATTTAAGAAGTATCCACACTGCAGAGTAATAATAGACTGTACAGAATTTTACACGCAAAATCCACAATCATTGGCTGCCAAAACATTACTGTACTCACACTACAAATCACACATGACATGGAATTCCTTATATAGGAATTAGTCCCACTGGTGTGATAACATTTGTATCAGATTTGTGGAGTGGTGGTATAAGTGACAAACAAATCACTATTAAAAGTGGTCTGCTGGAACTCTGTGAGGCTGGAGATGCAGTTATGGCGGACAAAGGATTCTTAATATCAGACTTGACAACCCCAAGGGGGCTACACCTAATAATTCCACCCATGAAATTCCAGCGCTTTAATCGCCGACAGGTGGAAGAAACAAGAAGAATCGCAAATCTTCGCATAGATGTGGAACGTGCCATGGAAAGATTAAAGAATTTCCGCATACTTCAAGGGGTTATGCCGATTACAATGTCTAAACAAGCATCGCATATACTCAAGATATGTGCTGCCTTGTCAAACATTCACCCTCCCTTGATACAGGATAACTAAATGAGAAATTCTGTAATGGCATGTGTAAAAATCTGCAATCAATGACTTAATGCTTTGACAAAGTTATAAAGTTCATAAACACTTGCTTTACTATTGCAACTTTTTTAATTCTTTGATTTAGTTCTTTATGAAGGGATGTTTCAAGGGATTAAATTCTGAATTGTGTGAAAACTTTAAGGAGCATATCAACAGTTTAACAGCAAGTATTCAAAAACGAACACAAAGTCATTTTAATAAAAATCAAGGAACAACACTTAATTAAATCTTATAGTTTTTTTTAAATGTATTACTTTCAGAAAATAAAATACAGTTTCTAGCTGTTGATATCCCCTTAAGACAATAAAACAATGATTATTCAAATTCATTGGTTTTAAAGTCATAAGTTTTATCAAATAAAAAAAAAATGAATTAACCCTTTACCACTTTAATAGATACATATTTTGACGCATTTGTACTCCCTTAGAAAGTTACATTTAATTAAAGACCTTTCTTACTAGATTCAAGTTTTCAAGTCTTCATTTCCAACCCTTAAATACTGATGAACAGCAAACAGCATAAAACCTGAACAGACTGCGAGTTACTCGCAGGCTGTTCTGGTATTTTGCTGTTTGCACATAGCGATTTTATCTTCGCTTCTGAGTGGGAATGGGTTAAAGAGGTATTCTAATCATGCTTCTGATATTTCGCAGCATTTCATTGCGAAAATGAATATTTTGAATATTTGAATATTTAAATATTTGAATATTTGAATATTTAACGCGCTATATTTGTTTTGTTAATTTATTTGTTGTTGCTTGCATTGATAATGAATAAAGATACAAGTACCATTCTTTGGAAATTTTGTGATTAGGCTCTAACAAAAAGTTATGTGTTTTATGCAATTAAAGATATCTGTGCTAAGCTGGGATTTTTGTTATGAGTTTAACTTAAATTATTATAAGTGCTTTTATGGAATGCTACATTTCAAGACTAAACCTGGCAAAACCTGCGTGAAACACATACTTTTTTTTATTTGGCCATCTGTGTATGCTATCAGGTTAAAACCTTATGATATAAAGATGAATGTTGTATTCACGCAAGATAAAAGCGCACATACGGAGACACCAACTTTTATTTCCAGCATTTAAAAACAAAATCTAAACAACACATTATGTGTTGAAAACATACATAGAAATCAGAATATATTTAATAAATGGACCTCAATATATTCAAGTGACTTTAAGAATGAATGATCAATTGTCTTATTTACTGTCTTTAAGTTTTATCAAATTCAACTCTTGTTGTCACAAGCAATATGAATTCAATGAATGAATCAATCCATTTACACAGTTTGATGATTCACATTATCGGTCGAAGAATCCATTCACACAAGTTCCTTTCCGCGTTTAATACGCTCCGTAAAGAATTCTGGAACAACATAGTGTTCGTAAAACAAATTCAACTTTGATGACATTTCTTTCCAGAAACTAGCATCAAAGGGAATTCTTTCAACATAATGTCCTTTCAATGTCCAAACAAAGAAGTCACACCAATGTCGTCCAGTCAATGCCATCTGACCTTGGATTTGGTAATAGAAAGAATGTGTCTTTTTTTATGAAATCTTTCCTTTGAGCACAGAACAACAAAAGGATTTGTCTTGACAGGCCTCATAAACAGAAGCATTCCTATGTTTGTATGGACATTTAATTTCCAAAACACCACACCTGTCCTGGCATTTCTCACAACAGTCCACAACAACATCAGGACTTGTCCCTAAATGTGGGTGATCTACATTAATAACAAGTCCAGATCCAAAAACCTTCAATCCTGGATGTGATGTCTGAATGATATTCTGGTAAACTCGACGTGCTGCTGCTTCATGGTTTCTCCCCCACCTTGTAGCTTCAGTATCAAATGAAGAATAGTTCATGATATTCTTTATGATACTATCAGGTTTTGTATCCACTCTCTTCTTGCATACAGTCCCAAACATAGAACTTGTAATGCGCCCTATCCTAGCTTCCATCCATGTGTCGTTCTTGCTTTGACCTTTTGTCATTTTTTCTATTCGTACACAGTCCTCGCTTGTTATATGTAATGATGACATATGGTTTCGGAACGCTTCTTTACAGACTGGGTTCTCTATGCTTACACTGTCACAATACATATATGGAACTGTATGCAAATTTGGGAGTTTAAAATCCTCTGCTTGTTGCACAATTTCTTTTCCAGTCTCCATACTTAGCAGCAATGCTGCATTTGGGGCACAGCTCTTTAATTTAAGACATAGCGAATGAAGATTCAGCGGTTTTACACGGTCCATTGTACATGTATTCAGTTGTTGCTTGTGTTTGGGTTCACGTTCAGTAGTCTTTTCTTCATATTTAATTTTTTTGAAAGTTTTGTTTTGCGACTTCTGAGGACTGAGTTTTCGTTTCCGAGGCCTATTCCACTTACATGGTTTTGAGGTTGATGCTCCTGTTCCATCTTTCCGTTTATCTGTAATGTCAACTAATGCATATAGCAGGGCTGCCACATGGTTGCATGATTCGCCCTCTCTGAAATGAAATTAAACATAATTTTTATTATCAATTTCTTACTTTTCTCTTACTCTTGTCAATTGAAAAAAATAAATCATCACATGTAAACGTCAGTGGCCAGATAGTTGCATTTAAAACAACATATCTCAGGTTATATTAAAGTTTCAAATAAATATAGTTCGCATCTACATGAACATGTAAGTTGTAACTTGTTTCATAAAACTTTTAAATGTTTAAAGCATAATTGTGTAACAAAGATATATTTTATTCAAACTACATGGGTATACATATGTTTTTGAATCTCAAATCTTAATGTTTTTTACATGACTCTGATAGTCTTACTCTATCCTAGTTCTTACCCAGCAGTGCAGTTGCAGCCAGCAGCATGAACCATTCCTGACATCTTAGCCAGACAGACCCAAGCATCGTAATCTTTTTTCTTATTGTCTGTTGGAAGGGATGGTATAACCTTTGCTTGGACATAGCAATGTGAACACTCTGGGGTAATCTGGTGGTATCGTACACTGTGCACATGTCTGTCTTCGTAAAACACTGCCGCTTTCAATTGACGCTTGGCATTCCTATTTTCCTTGTCATGAGTCCTTGATTTGCTTAATACCAAATAGTTATACAAGTCCTCTTTACGAAATTTTGGAACTTTATCTAAATTCTCATCCCAGCATTCTTTTATATCCGACGGTGTGGGTAATTTCTCTCCGAGCGGCGTTGTAAACAATTGACATTGACGAACATCATGATCGACGTTGTCCGAGATTTCAATCTCTTTTAGCGTCCTCTTTCCTAATTACAAGAGCCCCCTGGCTCTTTTGATCAATTCAGGTCGATTTCCTGATACATTTTCGCCTCGATCTTTCAGATATAATCGTAATTCACGCACTGATAACCGTTCAAAAACTATGTCACACTCTACTTCATTGTTCGTCGCCATCTTGGAATTCTTTGCTAACCGGAAGTTGAATCAATTTAAGAACGACAACTCATCAGGGGAGGCTAATCACTTATTGAACTTACCTTAGGTTACCTTAGGTGGTTTACCACCGCAGGTCTTTTGGACCTCTGTAGTGGCCTCTTCTTCGTCATCGCTATTTAATAGTCTCGGTGTTTTGCCTCCGGTTATTTCATTATAGTCACAGTTATGATCGTACACCATTGGGTGGTTTATCCAATATTTATCTAGGCGTCTTTTAAAAGTATCCGTGTTCTTGGATGTGACGACAGCACTTGGTAAATTATTCCATATGTTTACAATGCGATTGGAGAAAAAGTTCTTGCGAATGTCGCGTGCACACCTTTGTTTTAAAAGTTTTAATGGATGACCTCTATTTGTATTTGTGTTCAAAGTAAAAATTTCAACTGTTGTTCTTTTGTCATAGATATTGTTCAAGATCTTGTATGTTTCGATCATATCCCCTCGTAGTCTGCGAAATTTCAAAGTGGGTAGTTTAATCAATTTAAGTCTTTCCTCGTATGATTTATCCTTAAGTTTGGGTAACATTTTGGTTGCTCTACGTTGGACGTTTTCTATGCTATCAATGTCTTTAATTTTTGATGGACTCCATACACTGCTGGCATATTCCAGATGTGGTCTTACAATGGACTTGAATAATAATCTGAAGCTTCTAAAATCTAGAAATTTAAATGAACGTCTTATTAATCCCATCATTTTGTTGGCTTTATTTACTTGGTTTTGTATGTGTTCATCAAATTTTAATTTTGAGTTTATTGTTACACCAACATCTTTTTCATTTTCAACTCTTTCTAGAGAAACGAGGCCTCCTTCATACTTGGGCATAGTATATGATCTTATTTCTGGGGGTTTTGTTGAAATTTGTAGTATTTTGCACTTATCTGGGTGAAACTTTAACAGCCATTTGTTGCTCCATTCAAAAAGTTTATTCAAATCATCTTGGAGAATTAACTGATCATTTTTAGTCGAAATCTCACGGTATATTTTTGTATCGTCCGCAAACATAAGAACACTAGAGTTCACACATTTTGGTAAGTCATTTATGAACACCACAAATAGGATCGGTCCTAGTACGGAACCCTGAGGAATGCCGCTGGTGACAACGTGCCATTGTGAGTAGCTCCCATAGACTTGTACCCTTTGTTTACGATCGGTTAAGAAGTTCTGTACCCATTTACATGTTTGTTTGCTGATGCCATATTTTTCCAACTTGTATATTAATCTTTTGTGTGGGACCTTATCGAATGCTTTCATGAAATCTGTGTAAATTGTATCAATTTCGCCTCCTTGATCTAGTATACTAGTCCAGTGGTCCATAACCCTGAGTAACTGTAGGTTGGTTGATCGGGCTCCAATAAATCCAAACTGCTTATCACTGAATAAATCATTAGAGTTCATATGATCAACTATCCGCTTACGAATTAATTTTTCCATCAGTTTGCAGATTACGCTAGTGAGACTGACTGGTCTATAGTTCGAGGCTAATTTTTTATCTCCCTTTTTGAATAATGCTGTAATTTGTCCAATTTTCCATTCATTAGGCACAATACCCGACTTAAAAGAGCTGTTGAATATATGGCACATAGGTATTTGGATTATGTCTGACAGTTTTGACAAAACAATTGGGTGAACTTGGTCTGGACCTGGAGACTTAGATGTGTCGAGTTCGTTTAATAGGGTTTTCACTTCCTCTGGTTTAAATTCATCGTCACTTGACAGACTCTCAAAGTTAATGTTCTCCATTTTATCAAAGTTTTCATCAGTTTCTTGTGTGAATACACTAGTAAAGAATGTTGCTAGAACGTCTGCTTTATCTTGGTCACTATTAGCTATAAATAACTTCCCATCTTTCATTTCGTGTAATTCCGATATACCACTACGCGTTTTCCTTTTTGAGTTTATATATGACCAGAAGTTTTTACAGTTTGATTTGGATGTCTCCGCTATTTCCTTTTCGTATTTTTTACGCTCCTTTGCTACTATTGATTTCACTTTGTTTCTAGTCCTTGTATATATTTTGTAGTTTTCTTCGTTGTTATGTTTCATGTACTTTTCCCATGCTCGATGTTTTTGCCTAATTAATTTTCTTATTTCTTCACTAAGTGGCACACTGTTTTTCCTCACACTGCTCTTTCTCTTTGGTATGTGGCAATAGTAAAAAGCATTTTTTCAAGATACAAAGGGCCATAAGACTGTTTTTAACAGATGGTGTACAATGCCATTTGGCGTGCATCATCCTCTTATGCATATATATACTCATACCAAGTTTCAATGAAATCCGCCAAAGAACTTCCAAGACATGGCTCCTGACACTAAAAAGCATTTTTTCAAGATACGAAGGGCCATAAGTCTGTTTTTAACAGATGGTGTACAATGCCATTTGGCGTGCATCATCCTCTTATGCATATATATACTCATACCAAGTTTAAATGAAATCCACCAAAGAACTTCCAAGATATGGCTCCGGACACAAAAGTGCCGGAAGGACGGACAGACGGACGGACAGCCGGACGGACAGCCGGACGGACGGACAACGCCAAAACAATATCCCTCCGCCTCTGGTGGGGGATAATGAAATCCGCCAAAGCGCTTCCAAGATATGGCTCCGGACACAAAAGTGCCTATAGTAAAAAGCATTTTTTCAAGATACAAAGGGCCATAACTCTGTTTTTAACAGATGGTGTACAATGCCATTTGGCGTGCATCATCCTCTTATGCATATATATACTCATACCAAGTTTCAATGAAATCCGCCAAAGCACTTCCAAGATATGGCTCCGGACACTAAAAAGCATTTTTTCAAGATACGAAGGGCCATAAGTCTGTTTTTAACAGATGGTGTACAATGCCATTTGGCGTGCATCATCCTCTTATGCATATATATACTCATACCAAGTTTAAATGAAATCTACCAAAGAACTTCCAAGATATGGCTCCGGACACAAAAGTGCCGGAAGGACGGACAGACAGCCGGACGGACAGCCGGACGGACAGACAACGCCAAAACAATATCCCTCCGCCAAAGCGCTTCCAAGATATGGCTCCGGACACAAAAGTGCCTATAGTAAAAAGCATTTTTTCAAGATACAAAGGGCCATAACTCTGTTTTTAACAGATGGTGTACAATGCCATTTGGCGTGCATCATCCTCTTATGCATATATATACTCATACCAATTAAGTTTCAATGAAATCCGCCAAAGCACTTCCAAGATATGGCTCCGGACACAAAAGTGCCTATAGTAAAAAGCATTTTTTCAAGATACAAAGGGCCATAACTCTGTTTTTAACAGATGGTGTACAATGCCATTTGGCGTGCATCATCCTCTTATGCATATATATACTCATACCAAGTTTCAAAGAAATCCGCCAAAGCACTTCCAAGATATGGCTCCGGACACAAAAGTGCCAGACGGACGGACAACGCCAAAACAATATCCCTCCGCCTCTGGCGGGGGATAATAAGCAAATGCATAATATGCTAAATGTATTCAATTCGAATGTTCGTGAACAGCACCGTAATACCAACATTTCATTTTTCGATAGTGAAATGTAACAGGTTCGCATTAAAAATAAATGAAATAAAATGCATATTAGACTATCTGTTAGTGAAACCATGAAATTAGGCCTGTATTAAATTATGGTTACAATCAAAATTTAATTTATATCTTAATAAAAAAATCGGTGTCTTTTTAAAAATAACACAATAAAACATAGATCTAAACATTTTTAATAAACAAAAAACCCATCATGATATGGATGTGTCATTTGCATTTAATAAAAATATTTTCAAAATTATATATTAATAGCCACCGGATTCACTGTCAGACGATGAAATACAAGTTCAAAATCAATATAAAATAAATGCTCATTTTTGCAACGGATTTTCATCAACTCCCTATATTATGTATAAGAAACGTTTCTGATAGTCAGTCTGCCGTTAACTCATTTATTTTGATTACGCCATTTTTTTCTAAAGCATTTATGATTGTATGAAAGTTTTACAAAGCAGTTTAGTTTACTGTGCGGCTTTAATAATTTATATTATAGAAAAGAGCATGATACATCGTTACAAATATAGTATTTCGCTCATGTAATCCGCTATAATTGCGATCTGCTTGTCGGAGTTTTCTTATCACTAGACCACGTGACTATGTGGGCGGAGTGATCGATAATTTGGCGACTGGTCAATTTTCACAAAGTGCATCAAACAATACGCCCGCATGCTAACACTCTGAGATGGTAACAGCTTGATGTCATGGCTTACAGCACATTACACCCATGGCAATGTCTTTTCCCTGCGGCATTAACTATTGAGTTACTTACACAGGTGAAAAAAGCTTTAAGCAGTTTATGACGATAGTCGAGTACCCCACTGTGAGATTGTGTAATTTACAACAGTTGAGTGACTGGGTTTTGGAAAATGATGAAAGAATGTAACTAACCAAAAGGGCATTTCACAGAAAAATAGAGGGGCGCTTTTTAAAGTAACAATAAAGGTGACGAATCCAATTATTTTGCATATAAACTGGTCTAATTTTTACCGGATTTCAGTTACTCTTGCATAAAAAATGATAAAAACACAGCCTAGTTGCAACATTGTCAAGAATTATGGAAGATATGCCTGTTTCATAATTTGAAGAAATGTTTACATTTTGCAATTTAATTCCGTACATTTTCGCTATCTCCGATGTTCCTCAGCTTCTTTCGTAGATTACGCATATATTGATGACATAGTATAAACAACACAATCTTCACATAAACAAAGAAAGACAACATGTATGTTATGTTATGTTCGATATAGATTAACGCTTCACTGACCACAGTGATTGCTGAACAAAGTGTGATAATATAAAGTCTACTGTGTCACGATAGAGATTAACGCTTCACTGACCACAGTATTTCGCTGAACGAATTTTGATTATAGAAAAGCTACTGTGTCACATTAGGCATGATTTATATTAAGAACGCTTTATTCTAAAGAAAATATGACTAAAGAATACAGTTCAAGCACAATATTTACTCCTGTAGTGTTTTTGTATACTGTATACAACTCACCCTGATTTATACATGTTTTAAACCACCTAGAACAAGCAATTAATATGCATCTTGTTGTTTGCTACACTGGTAAAAATGTACTCTGTACACAATTTGTACTTAAGTTCACACTATGGTAATCTTGCAAAAATGTATATATATATATATATATATTTTTATTTTTTTTTCCCACAACATCAATCGGTCTGGATTTAAATTTGGGGGAAAAAGTATTCGAAAATTAACATCCGAAATACATGCACCTATTTTCCAGGTCCAAATCACAACATTGTCGGGAAATTTGAGCAAAAAGCAAGACACCTAAAACGATCAATCCTGTCACCTTTACTTAAGTCAATATATTACTAACAAAAACTCAAATTTCTGCCCAATTTTGACGATTCATGTGTTTCAGAAATTCGTGAACACATCGTTCTTTTAATTTTCGGAATTTAAAATACTCTATAAATTGAATTGTGGGGTTTCCCTGGCAGCCTCGCTTTGACATCCAATCAGTACAGGGATATCCCCTTGAACATATGTAAATCATGTGACGCAATGTGAGCGCTTTGAGCACTTTTCTTATTTAACCAATCGTCAATTCACTCTAAATTTAGATTGATGCAATATGTTACAAATTATTTTCTGAAAATCAGTCAAAAACAAAAGTTAATTTATGTGAAACATTGATGCATATTGGTCAGCATCAAATTTGTTTGATGAACAAAATAGGTGATTAAACAGGTTTTATACAAAATACCTACAAAATATATAACCATAATTTATATGATTTTTATCCAAAATGGCTGAAAAAAACCCTGCCCATATACTGCTTTTGTTGATGAAAATTATTTCCTATTTGGAAGATTTCGTGACTCGAAAAATCCCCTTTTTGCTAGGTACTTTTCCCCAAATAGACAGAAAAAGGGCTGAACATGCAAGACTTAAACAAAAAAGAAGCATGAATAAAAGACATTGAAAACAAATACAAACAAAACAAAATATTGAGAAAACATAAATAACAAAACCAAACAACAATCAGATGGACATCACTTTAGGCATACATGCCAGAAATTTTCGGGTCCAAATCAGGACAGTCCATTAAAAATGTCGGGACATTTGGCCAAAAAGCAGGACACCTAAAATGATCAATCATGCCACCTTTACTGAAGTCAGTAATCAGCTAATTACTTACAAAACCTCATAATTTCTGGCAAATAATGATGATAAATGTGTTTAGAATTGCATGAACACAGACGTTCTCCATTTTCTGAAAGTAAACAAACATGTGCACTATGCAGATGAACCCATTTGTGACTAAGCAACGTTCAACGGGATGTGCACACATCAAGCATTGTTTTTTTTATTCAACCAATCATCCATTAACTCTAAGTTCTAACTTTAGATTGATGCAATATGTACAAATTATTTTCTGAAAATCAGCCAAAAACGAAAGTAAATTTATGTCTCTGGTATCGGTCAGCGCTCGATTTGTTTGACATATAATACACTGAATACCGCGTAATAATAGTATCTTTGGACTTGATTTGGGCCATGAAATACAAAAGCAATCTGCTTAATGCACTACGATGCATCTATCCCTAGCAACGACCCTTATCATTAAAATACCCTGGTGTGAATGCCCGATTAAATCAATAATTTTGCCGATATATCGCTGATAATGTGTCAAAAACAACACTGGATCACTCGATTAGTAGATATGGTTTATTAATAGGGGGCAATAAAGGGATAAGCGATGGTAATTAAAGCCAGACGGAGCTTGAATAGGGAATTTTATTGTGAACTTAAAGAGCGTATATCGTTTTGTTCCGATGTCAGGACAAAAAGTGTTACATCGGGACACCGGGACAAACACCCCAAAAGCAGGACTGTCCCGCCAAGATCGGGACGTCTGGCATGTATGCTTTAGGTAAAAAAAACAAATACAACACACATAAAAAATACAAGCAACAAAAGCACAAGAAGATTTTAAAGTCTGACCTACTTTTTGTGAGGGCACCCAATAACGTCTTCTTTGCCTAAAACTTCATAGTAGTAGCAAATAGCACTGATGTGAGTCGTAGTTCATTTTTGTTCAATAGAAGTTGATGAGTGAAACAAACAAGTCCACTTTTATATTAGCTCACTCACTCACTCGGAATAGTTAAAAATAATTTAAAATGGTTCACATATGTTCATAGTTTTTCAATGTGGTTCTGAGATGATACATGAAGATGTTTATTGTAGTTCATATTTTGTACAGTCATTGTTCATAGTTGCTCATAACCATTTATTGTAGCACATAGTATTTATACTAAAACATTGTAGTTCAGAGTCATTTACACACCAACACGGTGGCTATGTCCGTCATCTCGTGGATGAGAATCATAAAATCACTTTCTCAAGATTGTCACAGCGTAACTTTCTGACTCCCCATTGTCAGCACTGTCTCTTGAATAAACCTACAATGGCGCCTTGTTGTTCTCTCCATGGTTCAGATTATTGAGTATGCTCACCCCCTGTAGTTTCATGAGCTCCTAGAGTTTGTTGAACTTGGTTGTATGCGGTATCATTTATATCATCAGCCAATAGATGTTAAGGAAAGCGCAGACAAGGGCCTTTAATGTTCCCATAGTGACTTAACTATTTGTCACATTCTGAGGGGCGTCACAGGCAGCCTCCCACTGGACAGCATGGTAGTTCTTATCTGCATGACGTGTTAACGCCTAACAAACGACTCATTTGCACGGAACGTTGACCCACTTGGCTGATCCAATTTTTATCCCCTACACTAAAAGCACTAGAACCTTGAAACTTACACACATGGTAGCTATGAGCATATGTGCGACCCTGCACTATTTGGAATTTTGATCTGACCCCTGGGTCAAAAGTTATAGCGGTTGGGGTGGGGCCGCGTCAGAAATTATCACTCATTTTTTTAGGTTATTTTACATTTACTTCTTTATTTCTACACCGATTCACTTCAAATTGATACTGGACCTCTCTTATGACAATACGGTCAATCTCAACCATGCATGGCCCCATTCCCAACCCTGGGGCGCCCCGCCCACATAGGCCACACCCACCAAAAATTTCCATTTACTATAATTTTTTCATTTCTACACGGATTCACTTCAAATTGATACTGAACTTTTGTTATGACATTAGGGTCAATCTCAACTATGCATGGCCCCAATCCCAACCCTGGGGCGCCCGCCCACATAGGCCACACCCACCAAAAAATTCCATTTACTATAATTTTTTCATTTCTACACGGATTCACTTCAAATTTATACTGAACTTCTCTTATGACATTAGGGTCAATCTCAACTATGCATGGCCCCATAACCAACCCTGGGGCCCCGCCCACATAGACCACACCCACCCAAAATTGTCTTTACTATAATTTCTTCATTTCTACACCGATTCACTTCAAATTGATATTGAACTTCTCTTATGACAATACAGTCAATCTCAACTATGCATGGCCCCATTACCAACCCTGGGGCGCCCCGCCCACATAGACCACACCCACCCAAAATTGCCTTTTACTATAATTTCTTCATTTCTACACCGATTCACTTCAAATTGATACTGAACCTCTCTTATGACAATACGGTCAATCTCAGCTATGCATGGCCCCATTACCAACCCTGGGGCCCCGCCCACATAGACCACACCCGCCCAAAATTGCCTTTTACTATAATTTCTTCATTTCTACACCGATTCACTTCAAATTGATACTGAACTTCTCTTATGACAATAAGGTCAATCTCAACTATGCATGGCACAATTACCAACCCTGGGGCGCCCTGCCCACATATGTCACACCCACCCAAAATTGCCTTTTACTATAACTTCTTCATTTCTACACCAATTCACTTCTAATTGATGATGAACTTCTCTTATGACAATACGGTCAATCTCAGCTATGCATGGCCCCATTACCAACCCTGGGGCACACCTAGGTCAAACATTCGGCGTGGGGATACGCGTCGGCCTCTGCCGCGCCATTTCTAGTTGCTCATGCAGGTCTTTTCCTGTGCCTTATGCACAATGAGCACAACATGCCTGAAACGTGATGAAATTCAGTTAACTTCAGTATGAAAACGGAAACACATAAATATTCATGTATTTTAAATTTTAACAGATGCAATTGTAAATAAAAATTATTGCAGTAAACAAGCTATTATATATGTATACTTGAATGTGTCATCTAAAATACTCCTCAAAACAAGGCAAATAGTGTCTGGGTTTTCTTTGGCCCGTTTTAATAGCTGAAAAACAGCTATATTCCCAATCCCAAAAAGTAAACTTTTTTCCCAAAATGTGCTTTTTTTTTTTTTTAGAGAAAGAAGTGTCTTCAGGTTTTTTTGGGATTGTAGGGGAAGGGGCCTTTAGCCCTTAGGTTGGGGAAATTTCATGCGCGATTTTCCACTTTAGGGGAAATTTCAAGTGCGATTTTCCACTTTAGGGGAAAAATCATGCGCATTTTTTCCTTAATAGGGGAAATATTTTAAGGGTCTTACTTTTACTGTTAATTGGGTTAAAAAAAAGACATCAATATTTGTGGTTAATTTACATGTTATTACACAATTTAACAGAGGCATTTCCCTTGATCATCTTGGCTGGGACAGACTATGACCGACTTTGTCAAAGTGATCACTTCATGACAGGGACTTACTTTGGCCGACTGTGCCAGACTGAGTTGACCTTGACAGGGACTGGCTGTGACAGTTTCAGACCGTTCTGGAACAGACTGCTGCAGTGGACTTACTTTTGTGAAGAAAGCTGAAATAACCGTGTTATGCGCAATTTTTGGGGGCTTTTTTCCGGTAATTTCGCCAGTTATGCAACATTTTGCCTTTTTTGGTGACATTTAACGTAAAATGAGTTGACAGTTATCTTAAATTGGCCAAGGGAGGTAATCATTGTCGTAACATTTAAACAGTACAGAACGGCGTGTATGGGTTGGGAACCATAATTGGACGGGTACCAAACAGTGTTTTGTACGATTTCGAGCGAATTTGCTGTAAAAGTCAATCGTTTTGAACTGTTTTATGAAGGGGAAAAGCTTACGCTTGGGGAATTTTTTGGTCCGGAAAGGGGAAAAAAGTAGCCTAGATTGCTTGGGGAAGACGCTGATATTTTGCGTCTGTTATATAAGGTAAAAAAACCTGGTCTTATGCTCATTTTATCTCAATTTTAATTCAATAACATCTAAAAAAGTATATAATAATATAAAAATGATTTTTTTTTCTTTATTTGAATTATTATAAAGCGTTCTATCAAATAAGTATATCCCAAATCAGAGGACTTTTGCGCGAAAATAGAAGACTACTGAATTTATTTTCCCAATTTCTTAAAAATGCAGCTTAAATTCATAATTCCATAGCCATGGATTATCTTCCTTAAAAGTAGAGAAAAAACCCTGAGTGTTAATGTATCAATGCATTCAATTTAAATCATACAGCGAGGTTGTCAGTTCCAAATCACTTACAAAGTTATCAATGTATATTTTTTAAACAGCGACCAAGATTGATTTCGAATAAAGGGTATTTGTCAGATAATTTCAACCTCGATCCTTCGCTCACCTTGATTTTCAGTTAGTTTCTAAATATAAATGTGTAATTATTTTTTCCTCGATCGTACAGTTTCTCCATTTCCGGTTAATATTCTCCAATAGTGAATCTAGTGACAGCAGGTGCTTTTTTTATAACAGGGATTGTCTCAAAACAAACTTTAACCGTCAAAATCGTTTATTAATCATTTTAAAAAAACACAACATAACCTGATTGGTATGTTATCACAGAACTTGTGATAACAGTCAAATATTAATTATTCTTAAAATATAAACAACATAACCGGATTGGTATGTAATCACAGAACTTGTAATAACAATCACATATTTATCATTCTAAAAATATAAACAACATAACCTGATTGGTATGTAATCACTGAATTTGTAAAAACAATCACAATGAAGAAAACAAAAATAAACAATAAAGAAAACAAAAGCAAATGGACCCTTTCAAGAGAAACCCCAGAGCAGTGCATCTGCATATATTGTTATCTCAGATTAGCCTGTGTCACTATCCACAGAGGCTGATATGTGATTAATGAAGAGGGTAATGTTCCAAATACGATTAAGCCTTTGTGGGCTGCACAGGCTGATCCCCCCTGCGAAGATTGTTAGAACTGTTCTATAACATTTCTAGAATTGTACTGGAACTTAATGACTAGAAGTGTTCTGGAATCATCCTTAAAATGCTCTAGAACGATTTAGAACAGTTGTTGAACGTTAAATGAGAATAATTTCTAGAACAATTTGTTCTGAAACAGTTCTGAAGGTTTGTTCTAGAACAATTCTTGAACTAGCGTTCTAGAACTATTCCAGAATTTTTCTTGAATAAATTTCCAGAACTGTTATAGAATTGTTCTAGAAATTTTTCTCATTTAACGTTCAACAACTGTCCTAGAACAATTCTTGAACTATCGTTCTAGAACTATTCCAGAATTTTTCTTGAATAAATTTCCAGAACTGTTATAGAATTGTTCTAGAATTTTTTTCTCATTTAACGTTCAACAACTGTTCCAGAATAATTCTAGAACATTTTCAGTATGATTACAGAACAGTTCTAGCCGGTGTGTTACAGTACAATTCTAGAAATGTTTAGAACAGTTTCGAAGGGTTGCTTCAAATAAGTCTGGAACAAATGTTCTAAAACAGTTCTGAAAATGTCCGTAAACAGTTCTTTTCAATCTCTTCGGAGGCATCTGATGGGATCAGGCTCTTCTGTGTACAAGCAACTTGTCACGAGGCTCTGTAGGTGTTTGAGCACTTTGCTCTGAAATCATTTAGATAACAAATGTAGTCACATCTTAAACTAAACAAGAAGTCTAAATGATCCAGCTGGACAGTATTACAAATATAGACATAACGTCTTTTTATTTAGTCAATATTGAGTGTACTTATTATCAAAGTATTCAAACAAATAATTACACATTTGATCACAACATTAGTATTTTCAAATCTAGAATGCTTCAATACAGCAAACCTTGTAAGTAAACTGGTGATGGATAACACAATTTGACATTCAGCACCAACTTAAATACGAACGCAATATATTCAAGACACTGTTGCAGGTTTTTATGATTTGAACGCATTAAATACTGGATTTTATATATTTCTAAGGGATTAAAATAAAAAGTATTAGACAACCAACATACTACTGAGATTTTGCTTTGCAGCATTGTTCGTCAGGTCAATATCTTCGGAGGCATCTGATGGGTTCATGCTCCTCTTTACAGGCAACTTATCACGAGGCTCTGTTGGTGTTTGATCACTGAACTCTAAAATCATTCATGAAATGTGTTGAAAACCAAACTTGAGCATTGTGTCATGCAATCATGAATACTTTGTTTTAGACCATCAAATTTCACATTTGGAAATTCTGGCTAGACTGAGTAGTTACTCATACAAACAATTAGCTAATGTTATCGAACGTTTGTTCATCAGATTTTTTTTTCAAATAAATTCACTCACCCCTGGCTAGTGAGTGAGTGTGAAATTGGATAACTGTGAACAATGTGTTCATGTTTCATTTATAACAGGGAAAAAATCATATATCTATAGGCAGTGTTGACCAACTGATAAAAAAAATACTTATAATAACACTTATTCAATGGAGGCAAATTGAATTTCTTGAGTCTCATTTAAGTGTCCAACTCACATTCATAAATATTAAAGCCTGTAATTTTGGACTGCCTGCCTGTCACTGAACTGTGAACATGCCTTGAAAATAATACCTACCTTGAGTTTTTTTCCTATCTTAAGTTGCCTCGAAAGCATGCTTAGGCGGTCGCTTTGCTTGCTTCAAGAGAAACCTCGTCATCTGTAATCAACAGTATATACAAATTTTAATATTATTATTATGAAATATATTTATTTACAAGATTATTTTTCGTTATCCGAAAATATGATTGCCCGAACCTGTACTATTTACAACAAATTGTTTAACAATGATCAGGAAGACCCCTTAACTTTAATATTGATTTATTTCAATACTTTGTGTTTTTTATCAATACACAGTGTTATAAACAGTAAGTGAAATATACTTGCTCTACGGCGATTGAAATATGGACATTTTTAGGGGACATTGTTAACCGAGACACCGCCTCGTCAAATAGGTCCGCGTTGAGCGAACTGAAATATCATTTTGCGGTATTCTCCGACAGGAATTTATTAACATTAGTGACGAGGCGGGCTTAACGCTTTTAGTCATAAAAAAGTGTTCGCCCCATTCAAGAACCTTTTAGATTGGTACCAAAAAGTTTGGCTATCAAACGAATTTACTTACGATGGATTTCACTGATCACCGCATCGTATGTTTGTTTTTGGTAAGTGGCTTTGATGAGATCTCCCTCCTGGTAGTGAGCAACATCTATTTTGGGTGCGACTACATTTTGTGGTTCGATAAAGCTCATACGCGATTGAACAAGAAAATAACGTCTGCCATTTAAAAAAAAGCGCGCTTATATGCACCCGACTGTTTTTCGTTAATGCTGCTCCGCTGACAGTCTACGTAAATAAAATAAAAACCAGTCAGCTCTGTTTTGTGAATTTTGGCCAATGAAATTATCTCTTACATTTGGGGTTAGGCTGGGTAGATTTTCAGAGACCCGTATGATGCGGTGCTGAAATAAGCTTTGGAATTTAATTTTCCAACTTAAAATTAATCCCTCCTTACTAAATTCATATCTTCATGTTAAGTTAAACGACACATCGAAAGGAAAACCATCTTCATGTATCGGAAAATGGTAAGTACCAGTGCTTGATATGTGATAAAGAATAATCAACCAGACAGAGAGTTCTTACGATGCTGTCCGGTAATCTTGCGCAGTTAAGGGTCAATTGTTTTAAAAACATGTTCTTTTATAAATTGGCAACATAATATCTAAATTTATTATGAAAATTATAAGTTCATGTGCTTATTAACACAGAAATATCTGATTAATTCAGTGAAGAATTGTCCGATTTGATTTCAAAACAAACATGACTCACCTCATTTTCAAACTATCACAGTGTCCGGTAATCTTGCGCACTTTGTATAAAGACCTCGTTTAGGCAAAATTGTAGACATATGGTGTCCAGTTATTGACAAAAAACATTCCAGAAAAATATTTTAAAAATCAGTTTGCAAAACCATTGAAATTAAATGTGGATTTCTAGTGCAGTTTTTGTTCACTACAAATCAAAAAATATAAAATCACTAATAATAGTGGACAATTACAACAATGTAATAAAAAAGTACCGGTATGCGTGAAAAAAAAACCATAACAGGTTTGATACCACGATCATGCTTCCATAGTGTACAGAAAATATCAAAACTAGGCCATTGCGCATGCGGAGATCATACCAAATTGGTTTGACAGAATGGCGGGAAATGATTACTATGTCGTCTGATGCGATATATTTTCATGGCAAAAAATACCATAACTGATCGGATATTGTGCAATGGAATGCTTAATTACACATTGGATTTATGAATTCTTAATTTAAAGTATGAAAACGCTAAAGACTGCAGGGAATTTGTGATTCATTTTGAAGTTTTCGTAAGAAGGCCAGTGTTTACCATGTATAGGGATGACGCAACCGGTGTTTACATGTAATGATCGAATTTAATTTTGCATGGAATACGTAACTTTTAAATCCGTTAATTCTTTAAAATGTGAAATTCCATCTTTCATCACTAAAGAAAACCATTTGTCGTCTGCAAGATTCGCAAATGCGAAGTGCGCAAGATTAACGGACGCGCAAGATTACCGGACTTAACTGTACACTTCGAAACACGGGTTAAGTAAGTCAACCAGTATTGTGGGTCGAACACTATTCTTAATACAGCTGTTATTACAATTCATAAATGGTCCATTTGCTGAAGGGCGAGTATAAGGCAAATGGACGCATTTTTTTTCTGTTTTATAACTGGTTATCATTTTTTTAAACCACATAAACACCAATGCTTATTTTTTGAAGATTACACTGCAAGTTAGGCAAGTGATTTCAGTATTTAAAAATGCTCAATGTTTACATTGAAAGTCTCATTGCACGCAACTTCAGGCTGGGATTATAGACCTGTGATGCTCACTAAAATAACTTCTTGAGGCCCGGGAATAGTTTATTATGAGACTTTAATCTATCGATGACTACAAGAAGACGAGACTTGGCAAAACATTAAATAATCTAAAAATTTGTGAAATTAACATTAATAACATGCAAGAGTAAAATGACATTGGTCACCTTTACACCCATGTATTCTGGAATGCCTGACTGAATAAGGTTAATTACTGAAATTTTAACTTAAGAAAAGCATATTTCTAAAACATCATTACAGAAGAAAACACTTGGTTTACATAAAACGAAAAAAACAAGTGTTATTTTGTCCGAATTATGTTGCCTTCCAGAAGTAGTTACACACTTAGTAGTGTGGCTCACACATGAGGTAGAATGGCCGTGGTAACTACTTGGGAGGCAAAACAACTAGGGGAAAGGAAACTACTTGGGAGCAAAACAACCTGATACTGTACAGAATTTAATTTTGTTTGAACATGTTGATTTTTGTAAACCACAATCATTTGCTTGTGAATTAAGTTTCTGTAATTATAAACCTGTTAATGAGTTAAAGAGTTTATATTTGTTTCAAAATATACATTCATATGTCTTTTTTCCAGGTCCACTGAAGCATGTGAAGAAACTGTATTTTGATGATGAAACACTTCCAGTGCCACGTTCTACACACTATTGGAGACAGATTTAATGTAGAAAACTACACAAATATCTGAATAATGTTATGAAAAAGATGGATGAAATCCACCCATTACAGTTACCAGAAGCTCTTGTAGTTAGTCACCTAATTCCAGTTTAGTTCTCTGAGATTCTTGTGATGGTGAATGTTGAGGAACTCTGTGAAGTCCTAGTGTTTTAATTGACACAAGATTACATGCAAATTCAGAAGACACTAAGTATGCAGAATTCCGAACAGATACAGTAAAAAAAAAATTAAATAATGTGTAATTTGGTGACAAATTATAGTCAGTTATATACATGTATATGTATGTGTGTAGCAGAAGATTTTGTAAGGACTTAAAGGAGAAGTACTTTTTGGTATTTCAGGGATTATTTTCTCCAGTTCTCCATAAAAGCTTATGTTTGGATACTCATTAAGAGTGCCTAGTAACGTTGTTTCTAGTGAGTACCCACATAATGTTTTAAGATTAGCAATAATACAAAGTATCCCAGACCTATCAACAAACACTCCTCCTTAACATTAGTCCTCTGTTTGTGTATGATATATATATATATCTCATGATATGACAGCAATATCTTGCTGACACCACAGCAAGCAAAGTTTCAATGTGAAAATTGTTTTGAAATATAATTTGAAAGAAGTCAAATTATCATTGTCTGAACTAGTTTATTTTAAATATGTAGAACAATTGTAGGACAATTGTAGACTTTGGTTCTAGACCTGTTCTATATGTGTTCTTATTCCCCACTAGAATGTTTGTAGAACTTACTGGTTCTTAAAGAGTTCTAAATGTGTTCTAGAACTACAGTTTAGAACATTTTTAGAAATTTCTTGAACTTATTTTGTTCTAGAAATGTTCTAAAAATGTTCTTGTATATTATTGGAACAGTTTCAGAACTAAGCCTTGTTCCACAAATGTCTGGAATTATTCTAGAAAACAGTTCTGGAACAATTCCAGAATATAAGTTCTAGAACGCGAATATGGAACATTCTAGAACTGTTCTTGATGTTCTAGAACAGTTCCAGAACCGTTCCAATTTCTAGAACAAATCTTCGCAGGGGCCTAGATAACAATTTATGCAGATGCACCTGATTTTTTCGTGAAATGGTCATTTGATGAGCTGTTCTCTACAGACCTGAAAGAAATGGCACTTTCTGGTACCAATGGCAGTGAAAAATAAATAAAAAGCATTCATGTTTTGAATTAATTGCTTCCATGGACTATTTTGTTTCTTGTCAAAAAACAATATTCCAACTTCAAAAGGGGACCTAATTTGGCTAAAATACTGGTCAGAGTACCAATTTATGTATAATGTAGGGTCATCATGTAAGATTATATGCTAATTCCAATAATATTGGAATAAGCATACAATCTTACACGATGACCCTACATATATTGGTTAATTTTCAAGTGAGCAACAAAGAAATAGAATAACAAGGGACAAAATTGTCACAAAACCAGGTTTTCATTGTGAAAAAAAAATCTGATAAAGGGAGAAAACTCAAACTGAACTTTTGAAATGAACAAACAAAATTAACCCCCTTTGTAAGTTTGTTTTTTTTAAAAATCTATTTTTAGTCGTGGCGACCTTGACATTGGAGATATTGACGTGATTCTTTCGTGTGACACACTGTCCCATGATGGTGAACAATTTAATGTGCCAAATGATTTTAAAATCTCACAATGAATGACATAGTTATGGCCAGGACAAGCTCATTTATGGCCATTTTTGACCTTTGAACTCAAAGTGTGACCTTGACCTTGGAGATATCGACGTAATTATTTCGCGCGACACACCGTCCAATGATGGTGAACAAATGTGCCAAATGATTTTAAAATCTGACAATGAACGACATAGTTATGGCCTGGACAAGCTTGTTCCGCCAGCCAGCCAGCCAGCCCGCCCGCATTCGCCAATCTAATAACCAGTTTTTTCCTTCGGAAAACCTGGTTAAAAATTAAATAAACTTAAATGTCTAAGTAAAAAGAGGATCATACTGGTAATTAAGCTAAAATATTGATCAGAGTTACACGGTTGGGCATATGACCTAAAAGTATAACCATGAAACTAACTGGTTGAATATTTTATAAACAAAAGAAGGCGGCAAAAATCACCCATGCTTTTAATTTATGCTTTTGGTGTGGTTTCAATTGACAGATCCATAGCAGAACCTTCTGGCGATTTTTCCAGAAGCAAACACAGCTTGCTTTAAAGCAACCCTTGATATCAGAGTGATTAATCACATAAAAACAAGGCAACACAACACCACCCCCTTCTTCATTTGGGGCTGGCCATGGTGGAAAACTTGGCCGAATACCATGGTTGACCATGGCCAAATACCATGGTAGACCATGGCCATATACCATGGTTGACCATGGTCAAAGACTGTGTGGTGCCATTTAACAAAACGTGGTTTGCCATGGTCTACCATGGTCAATTATGACCATGGTCTACCATGGTAGACCATAGTCATATGGCCTTCCTTTTGTAAAACGGCACCACGGTCTTAGGTGGTCATGGTTTTGACAGAAAAAGGCTGATGATAACTGCTGGAATTTCTGCAAGAATTTCCTAGAGAATTCCAGGAAAAAGGTCAGGCTTGATAGTTCAGTTTTGTATTTACCAAAATTAGAAATAATAGGCAGTTTGACATTAATAATTATCTTTTTGGCATTGAACACTTGCGTAGAAAGGCTCTTACTTTAAGGGAATATTGTGTGTCCAGGGCCATTGAATTACTGAAAGAACTTAAAGATAAAATTCAACATTGTAATAAAATCATTTGAATTGCTGACACTTCATCAACATGTTAGCGAACAGTTAATGAGTATGAAATGATTGGTTATGCTTCTGATTATATTGATGACAAAAACATTCATAAAGCAGAGGAAAAAGTGAAACAATGTAGCAAAAATTGGGAAACATAGGTGAACACAGTGCCAAAGAAGTTAAAATGGAACAAATGGCTGATCAGTTTAGCGGGTAATTTATTAAAGACTTACATTTCATAACAAAACATAAACCATGTGTCTTCATTCAGCTTGCCCATTTCAACTTCCTGTGCACACACTATTCTTCCTTTGTAAAAACAGCAATGACCATGTCCAACCATGGTCTGTCTTTTGTCACCATTGCCGACCATGGTTTACCATGGTCACTATTGCCGACCATGGTCTATTTTTGTGTGTGACCATGTTCAACCATGGTCTGTCTTTTGTCACCATTGCCAATCATGGTTGACCATGGTCACCATTGCCGGCAATGGTCCATGTTTTTTGTGACCATGGTCAACCATGTTCCTGATCATGTTCCACCACGGTTTTTGATGGCTGACAATCAAATACCATGGTAAACCATCAAAAACCATGGCGACCATGGTCTTCCACGGTCATCGTTTCGCCTGGGTTAAGTTAGGGTTAACTCACTGGGCGAACTGTACAGAATGGTTATATGAATTTTCCTCGTGGCTTCCTTGCCAAGTTGATTTGATACAAACAAAAATAACAACAACAATTATACGATACTTAACTTCTCTAAACAGTACAAACATAATCAAAACCTTTCTCCCCAAACTACTACCCTGATTTCTCTCTGATAAAACTAGACCAGGAACCCTCAAGTTCGAATCTTTTACCATGAAACTGTTAGTATGAACTCACATTATATACAAAAAGGATTGGCATTTAAACCTTTATCTCAAACATCATACACAAAACCACACACACTTAACCCTATGTACTAAACACCATGCATGAAACCCTACGCACGAAACCCTATGCATGAAACACCATGCATGAAACCATAGGCATCAAACCCTATGCACTTAACCTTATGCATGAAACCCTATGCATTAAACACCATGCCAGTGCTTTCCATAGGATTTTTTTCAGCCGCCCCGTTGCTGATATGGGGTGGTTTGGGAGAGGCGTCCCCTCTCAACGTTGTTTTTTTTTAATTTTACGTGTCAATTGACGTTCTGTGGTGCGTAATAACTCTAAGAGAAAGCGTCAAAAGACGTCATTTGTTGCACAATGACTCTTAAAAAATGAACCCCAGTTAAAAAGATATAATTTTCAATCGTTTTTTAACAGTCCGGCATAGATAGTAAAATCCCGACTTGAACAATTCCCCAATACATCCCTATTAACCCGACTCTATTACATGGACTGCATACTTACTTTTTAAGTTTCTTTTCATTACCCTATAATCCCGTGTATTCCATTTTTGAAAGCAAATTCCGCTTAATATTGACGATAAAAGTCCTCATGAGTTTCCATTTTTCTAAAGTATCAAATGATTTTCGTCATAAGTGACTATTTATAGATTTAATGAAATATTCCCAATGAACATGCGTAAATCCCCCGACATGTGCGCATTTAAATGCAACGCTCAATACACCCACGCTTTTTATGCAAATGACGCAATGTTGTACATGCTGCATAATTTTCCCGCCCTTATTATTAACAATGAGTCAATACAAAATAAATTTGCACTGTTAATATTTGAAGCATCAGGATGTTAACATCGTGTTAACATTTACATTTGGAAGTGTGTTACGGATTACAAACATTTTCACATAAACATTCGGGAGTGTGTTTCGGATAACAAATTTAATTATGCTCATTTGAGATTTCAACAAAACATTAACACTAAAAAGTGATTTCAACGATAATTTGTTAAAACGCTTTACAAGTCTAGTAAATGTTTTGACAGTATTATGAATGAAATGCACAATGTCCACGAGGATTACAGCCGGTTGCCATCAACGTCTTCTAAATAATTGTGCAATATTTCTGTGACAATGACATTAACGCCACGAGTCATCTGCATAAATAAACTGCATGTTTTGTCTACCCACAGAATCTGTCGCTCACAAAAAGCGTGCGCTCTCATTTGCCAATATAAATTTTCCAATACAACAACGCTGCGCGTTTAGGCGGGCTTAAGCTGGTTAAAGCGATAGACAAAGGATCGTAAATCAGCTTTCTAAAATTTCGGCAAAGTTGGTATCGCTTCGACAGGGATGGAAATTAGTGGTTGCCCGTGAGCCCGGGGCAAGTAGATTTTAGCCTGGGCAACTTAATTTCAAAAGTTGGTAGTCCAGACGGGCAACTAGATTTTTTAAGCTTGAAACATTCAAGTACAATTAAACATTTAATAAAATTGGCGACTGTTGATTAATAATTTTAATAATAATTATTCATAAAGGCCAAGGAAATTATTCAACTCAGACTCATATTAAGACATTATACACAGAAAGAGTGTAATGTAAGCAATTTTGTTCAGTTATCTTTTATTTAAAGAAAGTATTATTTACACATGACAATACATGTACATAGTAATGGGCGCGTTAGTCTTTAGCTGGACAACCAAAATAGTAAAGATGGTTGCCAATGTGGGCAACCAATTGTAAAACATTAGTTTCCATCCCTGTTTGATCTTAAGAATAGCTAGTTTCTGCTACTGTTGCAGTAAGAGCAAAAAGACACTAATTGAAAAATTTTAGGCGCTCCGCGGACTATGATTTTGAAATTCAAGCTCCCCGGGGAGGGACCGATAAATGGCCTGTTGAAAGCACTGCATGCATGAAACCATAGGTATCAAACCCTATGCGTGAAACACCATGCATGAAACCCTATGCATGAAACCATATGCATGAAACCCTTTGCATGAAACCCTATGCATGGAACCCTAAGCATGGAACCATATGCATGAAACCATAGGCATCAAACCCTATGCACGAGACACCATGTATGAAACCCTATGCATGGAACCCTCAGCATGAAACCATGTGCATGAAACCCTATGCATGAAACGAGGGGAAAAAGACAGGTTCCTCAATTTCAACACTTACTAATGACCTCTAATAATGTAGTTGGCGTTTAGACGGTGTCTCAATGACCCAAGTCCTACACTACGCGGCCCGCGATTTTTGCATAATCACCGACACGCGGTGGTCATTATTTATTTTGGGTGAAAAATCACCGCAATCTTGCGCGTTTCATCACGCTAGGTCGACCATGATCACCGCGAATGCGATGAATACAATCTCCGCGGTGATTCACCGGGTTCCCGGTCAACGTGGTGAAGAACGATTTTCCTACGTTACATGTACATATATAATCTTCACAGAGCAATATGGGATAATTAGCATTGTTTGCAGATATAATTGAGTATCCTTTTTAAAATGTCAACATGTATTTCACACCCATATTCCTGACAGGTTTTTTATTGTCTTTTTAAATGCTGGGTATAAAACAAAACATTGTTCGCAGCTAGCTGTATGACACCGCACCTGGAGGAGTGATAATTGCGTTTTTGATGCAATTAACAGTCTGCAGCCATGGAGAACTCATAACTGATTGTTATGTAATCGTCATATTTTTCCGAGTCTCTCGATTCCCCGATACATTCGTTTCAACTGTCTCAATCACATACACGCAACTTCTTCCGTCTTTATCCATTACTCGATAATCCCGCATATGCCGGATTTCCATTTAAAAGCAAATTCTGGTTAAGGTTCATGTAGAGGCTTCATTTTGAAAAATGTGGGACCCCAAGCATTGGACTCAAATTTGACTAAAGGAAGAGTGCCACATTGAAAAAGTATACATATATGCTTTAAAGGATGTTTTTCCTTCAAACTGCTACCAATTTTGTACATCAACGTATCATACCATCCACAAAATCAATCAAAATACAAAGCGATTTTAACACTAAAATATACATTATTTTCAAAAATCTGAATCATGTTTATTCCACGTATTTCGGCGGAAAATTATATAACTAGTGAATAATATCGACATTGACGAGGGCAAGTTACGCTTAAATAGTAAAAAAAGTTTACATATCTAGAAATATCAAAACTCGAACACATGTCATTTCATCACCATGGGGGCAGCCATTTGTAAATTCATAAAATAGAAAGAAACATGCTAAAAACTAACTCATCGCCTAATTGACATTCCAAACGGTTGACGATGACAAATGCATTGGATTGTAATCTTTCCGTTGATGTTTGCAAACTGCACGATCAGACCTCATAAACACTCAAAAGAATAACTATGTAAGAAGCATTTCACCAATGTTTACAATTGTTGTCGAATCACCATACTTATATTATTGCGCATAAAATAGTACGCTTACAGACTGACAGAAAGATCGATACGTAACTCCGTTAAATTCATCACGGTATACTATTCTATTGATAATATATAATAACACATCGCTTTAACAATCTAATAGGAGAAATAATTCTTTTAAACAAAGTTTTTAATAACGAAAGTGAAAACAACGGAAGTTAGATGGATATTCTGTGAGATGCACTTCGGCTCCAGAAAAAACAATATAAATAAACTAAAAACGACGTGTGGGGGACGATTTTCAGCTGGAAAATATTTGAAGTAGGGTAAGTGATGATATCTCTACGTAGTCATTTCTGTTATTGAGTGCGATCTCTTGCTGATTAATGTTAATAGTTGTTTTACTAGTTGCGAACCACCTGTCAAAATATGTTTGTGTTTTCTCAGGTATGTGTATACACATACCCGGTTTTCTCACCAATGCACGTGGTTTCGACCGATTTGTTTTGCACGTTTTTCTACGGAGCACAGCGAGGGCCACGCTTTCAAAATGGGTAGAAGGAATCGAAATATAAAATAAATCGGTTTGCCAATTTCTTTATATTCCTTTACAATTTTATATGTCGTCTGCAATCTATTTCAATTTTAGATGGTTTAAATTTGCAATTTGGTTGAGAGGTAAATAACAAAATTGTTAAGCCTTTGAAAAAGAATTGTGACTCTTATTATCCACCATACCTGGATTTTTTAAAAGTAGTTACGTTTTAGTTATTTTTAGAACTTTGTTTAGGAAATTTATCCAAAATAGGCAGTTGAATAAAAACTCATTTGTTGTTTTATGACAATAATTTTCTGTGAAATGTTGCTAACTTGACCTTGTATATGTATATAGCTTTGTATTTATTCAACTTAAGGTAGTGCATATCCTTCCTAACTTTAGATTGAGATTTTGTAAATTAGTGTAAAAATGTATTGGTTTTATACCAAAATATGAATAAAGCACACAAATATTGAATGTCAAAAATGTGTTTATGTTATTCTATCCGTCTTTAGCTTTAAAATGATATATAGTTTGACCATATTGTACCACATTGAATGAAGAAAAACCAAAGCGAATTTTTAATAAATTTTATCCCCCCCATGAACCTTAATATTGACAATAAGAGTCCCAAAGAATGTCATACACAAACGTTCGAAATTATCGTTTCTTACGGAGGAATCCGAGATAGCCGATGTATCACGATTGCTACCCACGATGCAACAGTAATTCCAAAACAAAATTGCGGTTAGAAAAGAACGCCGAAGTACAGTTATTCATCTAATTTAATAAAAGTTCGCACAATGAGGAAATCAAATAGGTGTGATGCGATCTTTCAGTTTCAATGTACACACATGATTGCAATTTTACAATTATGAAATAAATCGTCTGCTGATCCAGAGTGCGTGGGTAGCACAATGATGGTTACACAACAGTAATCAGAGCACTCGAATCACAGAACGTTGTTTATTATATACCTGTTTAATGCTTTTAACAAAATACAGGTTGTATCAATCGGTGAAATAAAAAATTCCGTATTACGCTACTCGCTGTTTCCAATTCCGTATTACCATACTAGCCGGACTACTTCGACCCATTTAATGACGTCACATTAAACGCAACGAAAAAAGAAATATTTTTTATTATATACCTGTTTAATGCTTTTAACAAAATACAGGTTGTATCAGACGTTGAAATAAAAATTCCCATATTACGCTACTCGCTGTTTCCAATTCCGTATTACCATACTAGCCGGACTACTTCGACCCATTTAATGACGTCACTTTACACCAGTCTTAGTTGTGACCTACAATCTAAAACGATTCAAAACTCGTCGTTGCCCACACCGAACATCACCCGAGTTGTTCCCCCTACTCTAATGTTTATCCTTTCCCCGGAAGCTTCTTTGCGTGGAATGTTTATCCTTTCCCCGGAAGCTTCTTTGCGTGGGTAATCAAGCCTTCAATGTGCGTTTAAAAGCTACACAAATGTTAGCCTGTCTGAAGTTAACAAACGAATCTTCTGTTAATTGCAAAACACAATTTGTACGATCAAATGTCTGGCGATTGCGCCTTCTGTTTAGGCTTAAACAATAAGGACTGACACTTGTCTGCACATTTTATGACTGAACACTGTACATAATAACGGCCACCATGATAACAATACATGTAATGTAAATGATTACACTTCGGAATGGTTTGACGAAAAATCGGGATTGAAGCAAGGCTGTTTGGTTTCAACGACTTTGTTTAACCTCTTTCTCAACGGTAGCAGGCTCTTTCGGCCCCAAGCTCTTTCGGCCCAGACCGAAATTTCAGGCTTTTTCGGCCCCAAGCTCTTTCGGCCCCAAATCGACCAGGCTTATTCGGCCCTTTATTTTATTACACCTATTTGAAGCGGGTGTATGATTGAGTTAAGGTGTTTAAAATGATATATTGTGTTGTCGGTTTGTTTCATTGTATTGCTTTTGATTATGGATGATTAAATGACATTAATTGAAAACAATTATCGTTTTACAAATTGTTACCAATGTATGTAATTGTTTAAATTGTTAAATTGTGCCGGCTTTTAATTGAATCGATTGTCGGTCTGTTTGCTAAATATTGCGTTTGATTAAAGGTGTAAATGATGAGTAATTGTTGTTGTTTTTTGTCGGTAATTTAGCAATTATTGCACATACTTATATAAGTGCAATTATTGTGTTCATTTGTATCATAAATTATTGTGCTGTCTATGTTATTCTTAGGCTACTAGTTTTAGAATTTTTTGCTTTGAAATTTGGTATGATATTGGATGTTACATGTGTTTATCGTTAATAAATTATAATAAACAGTGTAAGTATAAGTGTTCGTCATTGTGATTTTGTGATGGAGGAGAACGCGTGTGTGTTTTGTAAGAAAGTCGTTAGCTCGCTGCAGCATGGTATTACATGTGACGTTTGTGACCGCTGGCAGCATCGCACCTGCAATACAGGTTAGTGTTTATGCAAACTCTATTAAATATATAAAGTCTAAGATTTTCGACAGATTAAACAATTTGTCATCTACATATGTTGCGTTTATACACATACCAATATACCAATATTAGAAAATCTAACAAATTATATTACAGATGACCTGGTATGCATACTTTTGGTAACAAATAATAATGCTAACAATAAAATTCAAAATCTTCTCGTGAAATATTGTAATAATGCTTTTAAAATGAGAACTGAGACATGTAATGCAAACGTGATTAAATCTAATGGCCTCATTAATTACTATTTGTTAATCTGGTGACTCGATAATGAAAGACGGGGTCGTAGTAATTAATGAATTATATGGAGTTTATTATTATTATAGTCTCATCCAATATTTACATTTTTCATAATTTTGATTATATAAAACATTAAGAGGACAATACAGGTTAGTGTCAATGCCAACTGATTAGCTAAGATTTTCGACAAATAAATTATTTTTCCTAAGTAAGCTTGAAAATGGGTCTAATTTGCCCAATTTTTAATTTATTTTATTGTCATGGTTATAATTTGCAAATTTTTATTTTATTGTCAGTTCAAAGTTTACGGATTTATCAACATAAATCTACCTTTTTTGTTACCTGTTGATCCGAATACACTCTACACATGTATTTAACAACCTTATAAAGATCATAAAACCCGGCATAGGTGCGAGTGTGCTAGACAATTGCTTCATTCGATAATGAATGACGGGGTCGGAGTAATTAAAGAAAACAACATCTGTTTAATGCATTAACGATGTGTGAACAAGTGTATGCTTCAATAAGAATAAAAAATGATAGTTTGATTGGTTATGAAAATAAATTGATAAGTGTCTATGAAACAATAACGGTTTCGTTCATTAGTGTCAATTCATAAATCAATTTAATAGGTTATGTTGTAACGTAATTTATGACGAAATTTGCAAACACGTTGTATGCATATCCGCGACAGAATTATTGATGTAATTGAATTATTAATAAAATGAACAACTTGTGTGCAGTAAATTATGTATTATGTAATTATAGTAAATTAATGTATTGATCTAAAACTCGACTTTACTCGGTGCAAAATTTTTAAGCGAGGACTGTTCGCCATGTATTTTGTGATCTTTGTTGTGTTTCAGAATGGAAAATTCGCACTCGTGATGAAAATATAGCAATTGCAAAATAAAAATCTTGTTTCGAGTGTAAAGTAAATGTTTATTTATGCGTATGGCTAATTTGAGACATTTAAAAATCGTTATGACAAACTTTAATCGTCGACTGAAATTTTAGAATTCCTTTCTTTTCAAAAGTATCTTTCTTAATAAATTATATTGTATAATGAAATTGATACTCGCCTTTATTTTTTGTTTTTAAACTGTACCGTCAAATAAATTTTTTAATTTATTTTATTGTCATGGTTATCATTTGCAATTTTTTAAATTTATTTTATTGTCAGTTCATTGTCAGTTGAAAGTTGACTGATTTATCAACTTAAATCTAATTTTTTTGTTACCTGTTAACCCGAATACACACCACACATGTATTTGACAACCTGATAAAGATCATAAAACCGGGCATAGGTGCGAGTGTGCTAGACAATGGCTTCATTCGATAATGATTGACGGGGTCGGAGTAATTAAAGAAAACAACGTCTGTTTAATGCATTAACGATGTGTGAACATCGTCAAGTTAGTTACTAATCAATTAGGATATGTTGTAAATTTATGACGAATTTTGCAAACACTTTGTAGGCATATCCGCGACAGAATATTTTAGTGCAAAGAGGGGGGGATATTGTTCTTACCTTCATCTGCAATGACTGCCGCAACCGCCCAACAACACCTGACATCAGCCTAAACATCAGCCTAAACTTAGAAAATGTCGCGCAGTCGACTATGCTTGAGGTACTAGTTACTTCTCCGATATAATTGTTATAAATATGAAGTATATTCAGGTTTTAACAGTTTCACAAGCATAAACAAGTTCAAAGATAGTTTTAATTGGTATTCTTAATCATTTTGATATCATCTATTAAACGGACTAGGTCTTTATCATGCTGTGCTAAATGGTTTTTCTTTGTGTTAATCGTAAATCGTAAGTAAAGTAATATAAAACAGTGGCATTATTTTTGACATTAATACATTTAAGTTGTTTATTCGTTGTATGCTCAGACATCCGAGGATCCTGCTTTGCTTCAACGGTTCGACATTTCGCACGATTTCGGATTGTCCGACGTGTCAGCATCAGAAGACATAGCGCTCACCCGAACGTCCGAGTTCGAGCCGTTTGATTTGACAAGAGCCGAAGTGCAACCGCCCGTTGTGATCGACGAACGGTATGTAAACTTAAAAATGGTATAATCGTGTAACTTATGAGCAATCAATATAAAATAGTTATTCTATTTAACAGTGGATACTACTGTTATATGTTAAATGCTTAACATTAAAATGCTGTTTTGCGTTAAATGCTTAATGATGATAATGATTATTATTAGAGTGATTCTTTTGATGCTGAAGATTATTATCCTACTGCAGACTATGGTGTATTTATGCTGATAATTATAATGATGATGATTTAAATGCTGATGTTTCTTATGCTGATTATTATGATGATGATAATTTTGATGATCATTATTATTATGCTGATGATTGTGACTCTTATGATGAATGATGATGATTAATATTTATATGATGATTATTATGATGATCTAATTGCATTATTGATAAAATAAACAACTTGTGCGCAGTAAGTTATGTAGTATGTAATTAGGTTAAATTAATGTATTGTTTTGTTAAGACGTATGTTATCCTTATTGTTATACCTTAAAAATTATCCAAATAAATGTAATATAAATTATTTTATAGTTTGTTTTATTTTCAAAGCCGTCTCATATTATTGTATCTATTCTTCTCATTTCGACGACGATATACCTGAAGCAAAAGACAAAGAGAATCTTTTTTCAAATGCATTAATCCTCAATAAAGATAATATATTACTGTAATAAACAATATTCCATAGTTTTAAAGAATTTTGCAACGATTAATTCAAATTGAAAATGGGGCCGAAAAAGCCTGGTACTTGGGCCGAAAGAGCCTGAAATTGGGGCCGAAAGAGCCTGAAAAAAACGGGGCCGAAAGAGCCGACAACCTCTTTCTCAACGACATAAGCGAGCTATTCGAGCAATCAATCAAGGGTGTGAACATTAACGGCAAAATCATAAGTCACCTTTTTACGCCGACGATCTAGTTTTAATTACAGAGAATGAGGAAGATCTCCAACACCTATTAACTTTATTATCACAGTGGTGCGATCTAAATAATATGAAAATTAATACTGATAATTCGAAGATTATGCATTTTCGACCCCCTTCCAAAGAAAAAACGAACTTTAATTTCAGGTGCAATAATGACGTTATAGAATGCGTGGAAAGCTACCGTTATCTTGGCTGTTAACTGACACTTTGGACTATACCGTAACGGCAAAACATGTAGCGCAGTCAGCTACACGAGCCATTGGTCTTATCATCGCAAAGTTTAAAGCATTGAGCGGGATGCATACGAAGCGTTCTCAAAACTCTACGAGGCAAGTGTCTGGCCCACAATTAGCTACGGAGCCGCAATATGGGGAACCAGAGAGTTCTCGCGCATTAATGCAGTCCAACATAGAGCTGCCCGCCTTTTCCTGGGGGTCGGGAAGTACACACCAAACGCCGCTGTGAACAGGGACATTGGATAACGTCACCAATAGTAAAACAGTGGAAGGCCGTTATCACCCATTGGATTAGACTCTCAAACATGGACACCAATAGACTTAACAATTTTACGTTTAGAGCCGTTTCTTCTCATAATAAATGCTGGCCACATTTTGTTAAAAAGACCGTTAAATCGTTTTTTGAACATGATTTAAACAAATACATATGTCAGTAAATCACAATTTACACGAATAATTGATTTGTTCCAATCAAATATGTCAAGTGAGTTAAATCAGACATGGTTAAACCAAATTAATTCAGTTACTGGTAGCAGTAACAGTACAAGTGGAAATAAACTACGCCTTTATAAGACTTTTAAAAGTACATTTAAAGCTGAACCTTATGTTAAAAATAGAACTATAACAAGGAATGAAAGAAGTGCTTTAGCCAAGTTCAGGTGCGGGATAGCACCCTTAAAAATTGAAACTGGTCGTTACCAAGGAACTGTGTTAGAACAACGAACTTGTTTTTATTGTAAAACTGTGGTGGAAGACGAAACTCATGTTTTACTCCAATGTTCATTATACAACACATTGAGAAATGAAATTGTTTTAAAAGCGACATCCATCAATAATGATTTCAATTCATTGTCAGTGCCTGATAAGATTTCATTCCAACTCTCCGATGTAAATATGGTAAAATATAGTGCCAAAACATGTCATGAAATACTAAGATTAAGACGCAACTACATTTACACATAATGAATATTGAATTTGTATTATTATGTAACTGTGAATATTATATATTTATATGTATATATATATATATATATATATATATAAGTGTGTATATATTGTACATACAAACGTAGATAAATGTTTAATTTATTATTTTACCTATGATTTTATTGTTTATTTGTATCGTTTTATATGCCGTAGGTTCATACATTTAACAGTCTCTCATAACTCTATAAGAGTGGTTTTATACATGAACTTGTTTAATTTTCTACATGCATGTTTTATATATCATGAATGTATAAAAGTGAGACTCAAATAAACTTTCTGTCTGTCTGTCTGTCTGTCTGTCTGTCTGTCTGTCTGTCTGTCTGTCTGTCTGTCTGTCTGTCTGTCTGTCTGTCTGTCTGTCTGTCTGTCTGTCTGTCTGTCTGTCTGTCTGTCTGTCTGTCTGTCTGTCTGTCTGTCTGTCTGTCTGTCCGTCTGTCTGTAATACATACTAATAATAAAAGACGCGTGTATCCGGTACACAACATACACGCTTACAGGTTGGTTGAATACTGTTACATGACAAAAGAGTTGCTATGGCAATTGTATGTCCAGATATCATCTTTTGATTCACAAATAGCCAATTATTGTTGAAAATTTAGATACAATTAACGATATCATCAACGACACATTTAACATTTCTTGACAACATATGAATTGTTAAATAAACAAAGTACTTTTATTATGGTTTTCAGTCCGTACAGGTTGATCAGGGAGGACACTTAATTTCCGCTTTCATGGTAGTTTTCGTTTAAAGAAAGTCTCAATGTTACGAAAACCCAGTTAAGGCGAAAAATTTCGTCCCTGATTAGACCGTGCGAAATCAACAAGTTGTCGTAACATCTTAAAGCTCTTAGTTTCTTTTTGGGCTGAGAGCTACTAATTAATAAAATGGTACTAGTTAAATAGAATGTAGTTATCTATTTCAACAGGTCCTTTTAATAACAGTGTCTCCGAAATCTAAACAAGTATAAGATAACTCGTTTATTTATGCTTTTTTAATGTATATTTTTTATGTAATGATTTTTTTTAAATAGATATTCATTTTTTTGTTTACTTTCACTAAAAATAACGTTATAAATAGCGCTTAAGTTATCATCTAATCCAGTCAGTAACGACTAATTAAAAACTGATTTCAAATATTGCCAGCAGCTGTGTAGACATTTTATGGTCAAATGAATTGATTTAAAGATGGCGATGCATCCATAGATAACCAAGCCATTGAAAGAGCATTGTAACAACCCGTTTTGCAATAAACCCGTTTTGCAATAAATTTATTGCAAAACGGGTTGGAGTGTCTTATTGCAATTGGATTTTTTTACAACAACCCGTTTTGCAATAAACCCGTTTTGCAATAAATTTATTGCAAAACGGGTTGGAGTGTCTTATTATTTCAAATGGACTGGAAGAGTTAAAAGGGAGTTTCAAGTGTTGTATTTAAATAAAATTGTTATAAAAATAGACAAAACTGCGAGTTAAGACTTAAAATGCATGGAAGATGATGCATTTTGAGATTTAATACTAATTGTTTCATATTGATTTGAAACGGTATAACGGAAGTTTTAAAGTAGTCTCTAACGTAAATATGATAAAACAAGGCTGAATGTTTATATAAAGTGATGTTCACCAATTTGGAAATAAATTGAAGAATACCCAGAAGTGCATAATTTTATTGCAAAACGGTTTGCAGTGTTTTATTGCAATGGGCATTTTTATAACAACCCGTTGTGCATTAATCTCTTTTTGCAATACAATCGTTACACATGAACTTATTGATTCAAATTGATTTGAAACGCTGAAAAGAAAGATTCAAATGTCGTATATATGGAGTTTGTATACATATTATAAGACAGAGGTGTCAGATTCGACCTAAAATAAACAGACATTGAAAGTGACCAATTACATGAGTAAATGTGATAAACATGCACAGAATGTATATATATATACAGTGATCTTAACACTTTCATGATTAAGCGAATTTAACCCAGAAATCCAATAATGTTATTGCAAAACGGATTGCAGTGTCTTATAACGATGTAAATGAAGAAATAAAAGCCCGTTTTTGCAATAAACTCGTTTTACACTAATACATCACACATGTACTAATTGACTCCAAGTGATTGGACACTTTTCGAAGAAAGTCTCAAATGTTGTTTATAAGGATTTTTTTTTTCAAAATAAGACAGCGGTGTAAGATTCGAACAACAAATAAAAGGCAGTTAAAGTGATCAATTTCATGAGTAAATGTGATACAACAACACCGAATTGGTGTATAAAGTGATTTCAACCAATGCAATACTTAATTGAAGAAAATCGAGAAATGCAATAATTTTATTGCAAAACGGGTTAGAGTGTCTTATTGCAATTTGAAATTTCATAACAACCCGTTTTGCAATAAACCCGTTTTGCAATAATTTTATTGCAAAACGGGTTGGAGTGTCTTATTGAAATTTGATTTTTTTTTACAACAACCCGTTTTGCAATAAACGCTTTTTGCAATAAAATCATCACTCTTGTATAAATTAATTCAAATGAATTGGAAGAGTTAAAAGGGAGTTTGACGTGAATCATTTAAATTAAATTGTTATAAAAATACTCAAAAATGTGCACTAAACTCTTTTTGCATAAATTCAAACACACATGAATTTATTGATTCAAACTGATTTGAAACGCTGAAAAGAAATATTCAAATCTATATATATAGAGTTTGTTTACATATAATAAGAGCGAGGTGTAAGATTCGACCAAAAATTAACAGACATTTAAAGTGACCAATTTCATGAGTAAATCTGATAAACAAACACAGAATGTATATAAATAGTGATCTTAACACTTTGAAGATTAAGCGAATCTAACCCAGAAATCCAACAATGTTATTGCAAAACGGGTTGCAGTGTCTTATTGCGATGTAAAAAAAGAAATAAAAGCCCGTTTCACAATAAACTCATTTTGCACTAATACATCACACATGTACTAATTGATTCAAATTGATTGGACACTTTTCGAAGAAAGTCTCAATGTTGTTTATAAGGATTTTTTTTCAAAATAAGACAGAGGTGTAAGATTCGAACAACAAATAAAATGCGGTTAAATGTGATACAACAACACCGAAAATGTTGTAGAAAGTGATTTCAACCAATGCAATACTTAATTGAAGAAAATCGAGAAATGCAATAATTTAATTGCAAAACGGGTTAGAGTGTCTTTTGCAATTTGAAATTTTCATAACAACCCGTTTTGCAATAAACCCGTTTTGCAATAATTTTATTGCAAAACGGGTTGGAGTGTCTTATTGCAATTTGATTTTTTACAACAACCCGTTTTGCAATAAACCCGTTTTGCCATTAAATCATCACTCTTGTATAAATTTATTCAAATGAATTGGAAGAGTTAAAAGGGAGTTTGACGTGTTTTATTTAAATAAAATTGTTATAAAAAATAGACAAATATGTGAGTTTAGACTTAAAATGCATGGAAGGTGATGCATTTCGAGATTTAATACGATAAAACAACACAGAATGTGTTTCGAAAGTGATTTCCAACAATTTAGTACTAAAGTTAAGATAACGCAAAATGCAATATTTTATGGAAAAACGGGTTAGAGTGTCTTATTGCAATTTGAAATTTTCATAACAACCCGTTTTGCAATAAACCCGTTTTGCAATAAATTTATTGCAAAATGGGTTGGAGTGTCTTATTGCAATTTGATTATTTTTACAACAACCCGTTTTGCAATAAACCTGTATTGCCATAAAATCATCGCAAATTGATTTGCAATAATTTTATTGTAAAAAGGTTTAGAGTGTCTTATTGCAATTTGATATTTTTATAACAACCCGTTTTGCAATAAACCGGATTTGCAATAATTTTATTGCAAAACGGGTTATAGTGTCTTATTGCAATTTGAAATTTTCATAACAACCCGCTTTGCAATAAACCCGTTTTGCAATAAAATAATTACACATGTATAAATTTATTCAGATGGTTTGGAAACATTAAAAAGGAAATTTGAAATCTCGTATTGAAATAATAGTATTTCCAAAAACAGACAAAACTGTTAATTTCTACTAAAAAATAAAAAGCATTGAAGGCGATGCATTTCAAGATTTAGTACGATAAAACAACACATAATGTATATAGAAAGTGATATCAACCAATTTGGAGCTCAAGTTAAGATTGTGTGTAACAAACCGTTTCGCAAGAAAACCATCATATATATGCTCATTGTTTTAAATTGATTTGTAACGGTATAAAGGAAGTTTCAAATGTCGTTTCTAAAATGAATATGATAACACAAGGCTGAATGTATATATGAAGTGATGTTCAGCAATTTGGGAAGTAAGTGAAGAATACCCAGGAGTGCATATTTTTTATTGCAAAACGGGTTGGGGTGTCTTATTGAATTTAATTTTGTTTACAACAACCCGTTTTGATATAAACCCGTTTTGCAATAAAATCATCGAACTTTTATTTGCAATAATTTTATTGCACAACGGGTTTGAATGTCTTATTGCAATTTGATATTTTTTTATAACAATCCGTTTTGCAATAAACCCGATTTGCAATAATTTTATATTTTATTGCAAAACGGGTTGGAGTGTCTTATTGCAATTTGCTATTTTTATAACAACTCGTTTCGCAATAAACCCGTTTTGCAATACATTTATTGCAAAAAACGGGTTGGGGTGTCTTATTGGAATTTGATTTTTTGGGATGGTTTGAAATTCGCTATGTTAATTAGAGGATCTAGTTATCGATGGCTTTGAGATGAAATGTTAAAAACAGAAACCTGTCAGGAAGAAGCAAGTAGGAGAAATAAATAAATTTCTGAATGTCTCAAAAAGGAATCAGCTAATCGTTAACATATATGATTTGGTGTTTTGTTCCACTGTTAACAAAATAAAAATAAAAACACATTAAAAAAACAACAACAACAAAAACAACAACCTTTCAATGGTTTTCGACCTTGACGTGGTTTGCAGGCTTTAAACTAACAGGAAACCAAGACATCCTAAACGTGTGTATGAGTAACTCAACATTAAAGTAATTTATTATGCGCATCTAACAGTATATGCTATGTTTATAGGTGTCTATCGCAACCGTTGTTTATTTTTATTGTTTTCAATTCATTTACACTTATATTTGTTAATGCAGCATCAACATACTAAAACAATATCCCGGAAAGAGTAAAATAATGCATTTGAATATAAACCGTACTACGTTTTGACGCTAGAAATGATTCGATGTACGATGTGATTCTAAATCTAGTTTTAGTGCAGATTCGTACATACGAAACAAAGGCACACATTTGTTTTACGGATCACTTTAATTTCCTTCAACGATATCTATTCATACGACACACGGACACTAACTCCGATCCTAATAGAAAGACAGTTCGCTCGGCTTAGAGGACTGGGACAGTCATGTAAAATATCGAATATAATATATATTTTTTATAAACAACTGGTAGCAAGATGAGTTGCAGATAATAAGCCAGTTACCACATTTTAACTAAATATTTTGACCTGTTAATTTTTTTCAGCTCAATTAAACAGTGACACAATGCGCATAATATCACTTTAAACAAGAAGCAAATGTTTGGACAGTGTAAAAATAAATGTTAATTTTCTTTAAACATGTTTAATATGCATGTTTTGCCAATTGGTATCAATTGACGTGTGATGAGTTTATTTCAAAAAGTGTGTATTGCAAAAAGGGGTTATTGCAAAACGGGTTGTTAAAAAAAGTACATTGCACCAAGACACTGCAACCCGTTTTGCAATACAATTTTTGCATTCCTGGGTTTTCTCCGCTGAAGTATGACATTGGTTGAGATCACTTTATATATACATTATGTGCATGTTTTATCACATTGACTCATGAGCTTGGTCACATTCTGTATATTTAAATTTTTGGTCGAATCTTACACTTCTTTCTTATTATATACAAACTCCTTACAAACGACATTTGAAACCTTTTTGTCAGCGTTTCCAATCAATTGGAATAAATTAGTAAATGTGTGATATGTTTATTGCGAAACGATTTTATTGGCAAACAGGTTGTTATAACCTGCAACCCGGTTTGCAATAAAATTATAGCATTTACAGGTTTTCTTTAGTAGTTCCCAAAGTGGTAATAATAAATTTATATAAACATTCTGTGTTGTTTTATCATATTTTTCTTGTAAACGACAGTTGAAACTTCCTTTACACCGTTTAAATTTATAATGTTTCAAATAAATGTGAATCCATTAGTATATATGTGATGGTTTTATTGCGAAGCGGTTGTTACACAACATTGACATTGAATAAGACACTTTTTACAAGTTAAGCAATACATTATTGCATTTCTGCGTAATAACAACTTAAGTACTAAATTGGTGAAATCACTTTTTAATACCTATTATGTGTTATTGAATCGCATTCAGTCTTGTAATTTCACCGCTTCCATGCCTTTAAATGTTTAGTCAAAGCTCACAGTTTTGTCTATTTTTTTATATAATATTATTGAAATACGACACGTGAAACTATATTTTAATGTTTCCAATCCCTTTGAATTTATTTAAACGTGTGTAATGATTTTAGTGATAAACGGATTGTTGCAAAACGGGCGATTGGACAATTTTCAAATTGCATTATGACTCACCAACCCGTTTTGCAATAAATTATTGCAAAACGGGTGTATTGCAAACCGGGTTGTTATACAAATATCAAATTGCAATAAGACACCGCAACCCGTTTTGCAATAAATTTATTGCAAAACGGGTTTATTGCAAAACGGGTTGTTACAGAGCATGCTAATTTCATCAGAACGCGCAAACGTTTATTTAAATCGGCAAAGAAGAAATTCTAAAGAAATGCTTCTTGAGCTATCATACTGTCAACGAGTTAATATCTCGCTTTCGATATAATTCCCAACTTACCTGAACATTAATTGAGATGTTGAATGTAAGCCGTCTGCATGATTTGCAATAAATTCTAAATTAAATAGCCTTATATTGACATTTCAAAAATGCAGAAACAACAGTCATACAACAGATGTATTTTGAAGCATGCCTGCGTGAAACCAGATTGGAATGGCCCATTAACCCATTTAAGCCTAGTTGACTCTCATCCTTTTGACGTGTTATTTTGTAGTTTGTCTTATTATTGGGCATTCCGACATTTGTCATACAACAATTTCCCCGTAGTAATGTTAATATTGTATGTGTGTCCTGTTGATTCAAATGGAGTTCCACTTTGCTTATATGTGATATGTTGCTATAGGGCGTGTGGTGCATGCTACAACAGCGTAAGCGTTGTGAAGAAACTTAGTTTGAGTAACTATTCTGCTTGATAATTGGTCTATTGGTTTACTTTAGTTTTTATCTTACCTTAAATGTTACAAATAAGTTACTCATGTGAAAGAAAATGTAAATAAAAAAATAAAATTTGATCGCATTGACCGGTCAATGAGTAGCATTGGGGATGTTAAACAATGTCAGTCAAACACAGACCTAGCTTATTAAGCACATTATTTATCAAATATCAATCTAAGATGAACTTCCATCGCATCATCACGAAACCCGCCGTTCTACGGCGGCGATGAAAATCTTTGTCATCAAGAGAAAAGGTCCGATTTTCAAACACTTAAACACTCATGACCGGGCTTTCAAGACAACATCGCGGATCTATGACCAATCAAAGCTTAAGTTCACATATCAGATAATAATATCACTTCAAGTGCGCTCTAGATTGATTTTCCACGTAGAATGACACGGATATTAAACGTTGTATTAATTAGAAATAATAATGCCCAAAGAGATAGTTTGTGATAGTTGAACATCTTAATGAAGAGGTAATGGTTTCCATCGAACGTGGTATAATTAAGATACCATATTTTTGTATAGATAGTATTCAAAAAAAAAATTAATATCAGTTTAATTTGAATATAATTTGATTAGTATATATTGGATAATTACTTTTCTACATTATTTTAACACAGTGATGAGATTGTTAAGAATCATAAAGCGTTTGTATGAAGGCAGCTCTTATATTTTATGGACATTGTTATAGGATTGATTAGGGACATAAAACGTTTATTGGATTGATACTATGCCATTTACAACACGCAATCAAATTAAATAAGAATTCCACAATGGTTTATATGATTTATAGGAGACACGCTGCAAGAGATGTCGAAAAAATAGATAACGGGAGTGTTTGTTGCATGGTAACTTTAATAGACCTGCAACAATATGGCTTTAACCGTATTGTAATATATTGGAAATCACATAAAGTAATATATTGCACTATATTGAAGCTTGCATAAGTCTTATTCAAACTGCTAGCATACTATTGTTGAGATTAACAAAGAACAATTAATTTGACATTTCAAATAGTTTTTACGGATAATAATTATGTGTTAAATTATGCTAGATTTTTGCGATTTTAAATATAAATTATAATAACGGCTACATGTGTTGTCGTATTACATGAATATCTGTAGAATGCAACATGAAAGACATACATGTCAAGTCTTGAGTGCTTTTTGCAAACCACAAGGAAGAAACCATTTTACAATTACAGTCGAAACTGACCTAACGGTCACCTGAGAATAACGGTCACCTGCAGACAACGGAAAGTCTGGATTACCCTCGACGAAAATCATTCTATATTACACTTGGGAATAACGGTCACCTGTCCATAACGGCCAACGGCCACTATATTCAATACAACAATACATACAATATATTGCAATGGCTAGAGGCCTGAGGTGTGCACGAATTTTAAAGTACACATAAAGATAGTTAAAAAGTTAAACGTTAATTGAAACTCCAGATGCAATATCAGGAGAAAAGTGTATTTTGACATCTAGTATAATAGAAAACAGGAAGTAAATGTAATAAAATAGTGAAAATGATTATATTAGGCCCACCTTCTACGGCATGGTCAATCCAAGGCAATGGGGTTTTAACCAGTTCAATGGCTAACCTAACTTAACACTAAGTAAAGATGTTATTACAAAATGTGAATGGATATCCTTATATATATTTGAAATGATAAAAATGTCACATATCTTAGTTGTATACGCATTATATCTTAACTGTATGCGCTCTGCATATTTTTATTTAATATTGTCAAGACCAGCAGTTAAATAACAGTCAAAGGCATTTACTCTGCAGACAGATCAAGGTAGGATTCTGTAAAATGTGTCCTTCTTGCTCGTATTTTAACTTGTTTACTTTGAAATTACTGAATCATAAGGTTATTATACTTTTATTTTATCGAAGCCAATTAGCGATAAAACAAACGCATATACGTCTGTTACTTGAGGACCAGTGACCAGCATCAGTGCCCGTACCATTTCTCCATCTCCCGCTACTGATTCTGTTTCACAGCCAAGTCCTCTCTGTGAAACAACCCCCTAAATTACCTTCATTCACTCCACTCCTGTAGGCAGTCCAGTTTGTTCTAGCAGTAATCCGTCTGGTCAGGACGGTCCTCCATCCGGCAGACCCATACGACAACAACGCCCACCAGACTGGTTTGGCGAATGGCATTTTTAACAGATTGGTCAGTATTTTGTTCAAGGTATTATTATTGCTGCAATAATCTGATTGTCCAGTTTGATGTTTTGAAACCCTTTCTTGGCTAATTAACCTACCAAGTCCATTTTTGCTTATTAATTTATTAATTGTGCAATCTCAGGTATTCTTAATGCTATTTTTGCATTAAGTGAAATGTTATGTCATGCTTGTTATAAGCATTATACGTCTGACTAAGCTGTCGCATGAGTATAGCGGTCACCTGGCTAAAGCGGACATTCTGATCCCGCGCACGAAAATCATTCTATATAACACTTTCGTTAACGGTCACCTAGCTAAAGCGACTGAAGGTCAGTTTATTTTACTCCGAAAACAATTTTCACATGTGTAAAGCGGTCACGAAGCAGTCATTACGAGGAGCGAAAGTAAATTAAAACTCAAATCAACCTGTACTGTTGTCTTTTACATCTGACGGCGTTTGTGTTTACCCGTATTTTGCGGTTAAAAAACTGCCTTTGAGCTTTCTAGCGTACATGTCAATTTGACATGATACAATAGTTTATCGGATAATTGTTTAATAAGTTATAGCAAGCACTCGACGGGAGAAGCTTAATGTTGATTGCATGATACATTGTACATGTGAAAGTAACATTAACAATGTGTATTGGTAGCAATTGACGGCCGAGGTTATAAAGCCATAGAAAGAGCCCTTGACACATTACAGAGATCTTTAGTGCTGATATGGTGTTTACAAAAGCAGTTAACTAGCGAGTGTTGTTATATGCAGGCGATACAAGGATTGGTGAACAAAACAGACATGCAATTGCAATGTTTATATGAAGGTTTTACAGATATGTCATAAAACAATGTTCACATTTGACTAATTGAATTTGATTCTGCTATGCTTTTGTGGCTGTTTGAATGAAAATGCTGTTTTTGTACGTGTGTGTACAAATAACTTTTAATTAGCTTTTTGTGTATATTTCTGTGAATAAGAATGATACTATCATCTTGTCAACAAACTAAACTGTGGTCACCTGACTATAGCGCCCCCCTGCATTCAGCGGTCACATGACTGCAGCCACTTCCTTTGACTGGCCGCTGTTCACAGGTTTGACTGTACATTTTATTAATTCTTAGACCTTAAATACACGATTTTAAAAGTTTAACATACCGCCATAATTTGATGTTAGTATACAATCACATTAGCCATAGAGCCTCCGCGTAATTCGGTTCAGAATTAAGCATTTGTAACAAAAGTAAAACTAATGCAAGCATTTAATGCATTATCAACTTGGAAAATAATGTTTAAGTTAAAACGTCAAGTAGTAAGAAAAAGATTTAAAAAAGAAGTGATTTCACTTGAAATAACATTTAGCTCCCTATGCGGGAGCTCTTTGTACGGGTGAGCACGCATTAAAAAAAATAAACCTGTGTGGATAAATGAAGGTGACTTGTGTGTATGTGTATATCTTAAATGCGATTGTAATGTTTTGAGCTGTCAATTAATCGTGTGATATTGCTTTGAAATACCATCATAGTGGCCCTGAAACAGAATTTTCCGTCCCTTTTTTTAATGTACTCGTGTTATTGCATTTAGATGTAATGTAATATTGCTTAAAACCTCATCACTTTCCACATTATTTCGTCATTCATGACGTAACTGAATTAATCCAGTGAACTGTCATTTGTATTGATATTATAGTAACATGTTATATTGTTTAACAATCATATGTATGTAACGATCTTAACTTGGTCACGTTCGGGAAGAAGTTGTGTGGCGGCCTGGTTAGCTCAGTCGGGAGAGCACTCGCCCTGTTAGCGAGGAGTCCCGGAATCGAGTCCCGGACTGGCCGCACAATTAACTCACCCTGTGACATTTAGCGCCCAACGTGGACCATGACGTTACCTGTGTATACTCCTACGGAGCCCCATGGTTAATTATATATCACCCCGAATCCATGTGTTCATGGACGAATACATATTCAAATGGGGTGTATGTCACGGTCTGAACTTGGTCACGTTAGGGAAGATGTTGTGTGGCGGCCTGGTTAGCTCAGTCGGGAGAGTCCCGGGTTTGAGTCCCGGACTGGCCGCGTGTGTCTATAGTACGATTCCAAATGCCATCGTAGGCAAGTGTCCCTCCTCTCCACCTTGTTTCTTCTCTCGATAAAAACGGAACTGAACATTACAAAATAAAACTGTTCCGCCCTTTGACCTATAACCTAGTCAATGATAACGTCCCCCATCACCGTTTAGAGAAGAATGGAACGTTTTACAAACAAATACTGTCGAACATACAGAACTGTCTCATTTATTGTATATACACATTATTTCAAATCTGATTTCAAGCTCTTATCCTGGTGTCAAAATCAAACAAAACTTTGCCAGCAATAACTTCTTGGTAATGTTGATATACATTCGACCATTTACGAGACAATCAGTTGTGATTCCAATTAAGATTATCCATGTTTTCAATCAGTCCGATTCAGGTTTTAGATATAACATCGCGGATCTCTTGATTTCCACTCTTTCATATCTGACCAAAGAAAGGGCGCGAGTGTTCTATCAATTTGTTACTTAGAATGACACGGATATGAACAGCCGTTTACTACTTAACGTAAGAAGGAAGTGATCTTTTGTTTGTGTTTCTGACATAGCAAACAAGCAAGACCGAAGTCCGGCAAAGATATACATCTTACTCATTACTCGAATATCAATTCAATTTAAATTATGTACTCAGATCCAAACAATTATCAACCTAACTTATAAATTATATTTTTCTTCCGTAATTTAGCTATAAAAGACGATGTCCAGCGACATTCCTTTGTTCATCGCCTGTAGAGAACTTCTTGCTTATAAGAGATGAGTGGACACTATATTATTTGCTTGCCATTTATTGGTGCGTTCTTCATTAAGATAATATATTAATATGTTATTTGAAAGATTTGTGTTTTAGAAATATTTTAAGTAAATCAAACAAGACAGTTTTCATGATGTCTCTGTATAGGACAGGTAGAAGAAAAGTGGGATAATTTTCAAGATAAAAACTGGGGGGGGGGAGTATTGCGTGCTGATACAAAGGCATATGTCTCAAGATAGGTCTAAGTTGGGATCTGAAGAAGTGTCAGAAATATTTGCGAACCAATTGCGTGTTAACTTTATTTTTCTTGGGAGATCAAAATTGTTCATATTTTGAAACAATGTTTAATGAAGTGGGACACGCGAATCAGCAGATTTAATTTCCCCAATTTGAAAGCTGTTAAATATGTTTATTTGTATTCAGCTTACAATATCGCGATTTTTAAAAGGCAAACAATTCCATTGAACTATACCAACCGTTATATTTCGCCCCAATAGAAAGCGGAATATTTCAATAATAAATATATTTTTTATGTATTTGAGATCTTGTAAAATTACCTCCTAAATTTCGTACCTGCCTAAATCAGAAAGTTCCAGCATATGAGTTTTTGGTTTCCTAGCGCTTGTCCACTAAATAAAATACTAATAAAGCAAAATAAATTGTCATAAATAATTTTATATTTAAATATGTTGTATGTATGGATATATTTGATATCAAAAGCAAGAACATATATTGAACTGCTCAACATTTCAATTTCATAAAAAATGAATAACATAAAACGCTGAAGTTAAAAAAAAATAATGACAATTATTAGTTTGATGTTTAACCTTAATGTTGATACCAAAGTCCTTTATATTAATATCTAACATTTTTTAGACGAATTAATTGAAATCAAGCACCGGTATTTGTTTTAAATGAGTTTACTATGAAGCCAAACTTCCATTTATAGGAAAGTCGACTGTTTTTTATTTACTTACAATCATTCCAATGGCGATTGCACTCGCGTTTAATTTTGTTGCAGTCGAACAGACCGGAAATGTCGCCCGTGTTTTATTTCGCCTTTCTCGTCGGAGTTGGTTTTTTAGCAACGCGTGATGTCACTTGCATCACCAACAAGGACTTCCTCGAGTTGGCGATTAAATATGGAGCTGGTAACTAAGGAACTGAAATATCAATTATATAGATATTGCATTTGTGAAGTATGTAATTGAATTACTCAAACATTATTTAATGCCAGTAAAACCTCTCTTTTATGGCATAGGTGGCTCCTGTAGTTTGCCATTGTAGAATGCTTTTAAATATATTTAACGTGCAGTCATTTAGAAAGTAGATTCACCTATTGTTATTGTAAACATGTAAGCAAATAAAATTCTCATGATTGGTATTGAAATAGACTGTTTAAATGCTCAATCAGCGCACATTCACGGTAACTATTCTTATGACGCTTGATTTTACGCGTCAAATAAATTACGATGAATGTTCGTTTGCTAATCGATATTAAAACGTTTTGATTATTATTTTGAGAAGTTCAAACTGAAGACTACTACGTAAATGACGTCATTCAGAAGGATGATGACGTTATCTTTCTCCCGGGAAACCAGGATGACGAGCTTGACGTCATTGCCTTAATTGGACAGTTGGGAATCACCTTCTCCGATGATGGTTCAGGTATTTAATTAATTCAATATTGAGCTTATATTCGATGATTGGTGTCGGCAAATAAAACAGTATTTGTAGTAGAAATTATAATAATAGTAGTAGAAGTAGTAGTAGTAGTAGTAGTAGTTGTAGTAGTAGTAGTAGTAGTAGTAGTAGTAGTAGTAGTAGTAGTAGTAGTAGTAGTAGTAGTAGTAGTAGTTGTAGTAGTAGTAGTAGTAGTAGTAGTAGTAGTAGTAGTAGTAGTAGTAGTAGTAGTAGTAGTAGAAGTAGTAGTAGTAGTAGAAGTAGTAGTAGTAGTAGTAGAAGTAGTAGTAGTAGTAGTAGTAGTAGTAGTAGTAGTAGTAGTAGTAGTAGTAGTAGTAGTAGTAGTAGTAGTAATAGTAGTAGTAGTAGTAGCAACCTCGTTTCCTGCGTAAACCTTTTTTTAAGGTAATAAACTAAAATCAAAACGATGGTATTAAACAGTCCGAACAATTTGTGTCTTGTTTTCAGACATCGACCTCGCAAATCTACGTGGTGTATCATGCCAATGCCGACACTACACCTGTAGGTGCTGCGTAAGGCTAAGTTTCAGGGTTTTCCGGAGGTCTTTAAAATTCACGGGTAAGAAATACGAAATATACATCATTATATTGTTCGTGTGTATGGTTACATTGCGAAATCGAAGATGTTATTGAGACATTCCTTGTTTCTATCTCTAGGAAACTAGTTTGTCATCTGATATACTTCTTTAGTCCAAAATAATGGAAGCGTTCACAATTTTCATGTTGTTATGTAAAAGACATCGCCAAAATTCATGTTTGAAATTTTAAAGGCTTCATCATAAATTAATGATTTGCCTTAAACATCACTGGTAATTATTATCCGCTGTGTATATAATGGTTATATTTAAGTTGAAACGTTATTTGCTTTTGATATGCAGTAAAACTTGTTAAATCATTTTATTTTTGTGACATCATTTTACACTCATTGTGACGTCATTTCAGGATGCATCAGCCTCACCTACTTGCCCTTACACATAGGCTTCCGTCTGACTATTGAATTCAATGGAAGAAATGTGTTCAGCCACGAGATATCGCGTAAGTGAATTTTAGAAACACAAACTGTATAATCTCTGTTTCCTTCTTTAGCAGGTACTAACTGTAGCCCCCCCCCCCTTAAAAAAAAGATACGATAATGTGTATCAAATGATCATGTATTTCTCCATATTTCAATATTACCTTGGAAAATATCTTCCCTGTGGGCAGTTGTGTTGTGCTTTTCCACCAAAATGTTTTGCGAGGTCATTTTAAAAAGATGCCTTATCATTTTTAGAAACGAGGATCATTCTTTGCGATAAGAAGCATTACATCAAAGTTATTAAAGGTACCGTCAACCACGAATGACGGAAAAACACAAGTTCTAAAATACAATATTTTTTACAATTATTAGTTTAAATTGATTAAAATATCACGCCTGGTAAATTACATTACTTGAAAAAAGTTCATATTTTCAATATATTCGGTAATAAAATGTCGCGATGTGAAATCGAAAGTACATCGCGAAAATATGTGACATAACGATATACACACTGTACATAACGCAAGTAGATTGATCATTTTATATATAAAATACATACAATTCACTTCACATGCCCAATTTGCATTCCTGGGTTTACCACGTGATGATGATGATGACCAATCTTCTGGCGTTAACTGGTAGTTACCTGGTGCCGGTACCCAGTAAAATTTATTACCGAATATACTGAAAATATGAAAACTTAACAACTTTTTTCAAGAAATGTAATATACCAGTCGTGATATTTTAATCAATATAAAATAATAATTGTAAAAAATACGGTATTTTACAACTTTTGTGTTCCTCGTCGTCATGGTTAACGGTACCTTTAAACCTTATATCAGACCTCTTAAGTATGTACTTGTATCCTTATATGATGACAACGTAAACAAACATATATGCTATATCATAGCATAATGCCTAACAACGGTTACACTTTTAACTGTTCTAACTACATGTATATTATTTTTATCCGTTCGGGGAGTATGGAACCCAAACAATCCACTTTTCCTTGAAGACATTAAGCCGTCAGCACACTGTACGGCGTTATCAAACAATATTTGTCTTACGGTTGTGACATGTATCTCAGTTCAAAAGCCACCTTCAGCTATTTTCCCATTTTCCAGTGAAGATGTCAGACGTTTTCAAACCGAAAAACAAATGAGTCGCGTTCTGAGAAAATGGAGTTTAATTCATTTTCGAAAAGTGTCGTCCCATATTAGACTGTGCAGTCCGCACAGGCTTTTAGGGATGACACTTTCCGCCTTAACTGGATTTTAGCTAAGAAAAGACTTTCTTTCAACGAAAAAATATCATAAAAGCGGAAAGTGTCGTCCCCAATTAGCGTGTGCGGACAGCACAGGCTTATCTGGGACGACACTTAACGCACTTGTATGCATTAAACGCCCTTTTCACAGAGCGAGGCACAAATGTATACCCCGTGGGTTATTTATTTGGATTGGGGAGTCGGACCCTGCCTTGACTTTGGAAAACAACAGCAAATTGTAAACCACTTTGGGGGATAATTTGCACATGGTTTAAGAAAGCGGCAGGAAAATACAATTTTAAGGATGATATTTATTTTTGGGGAATAAACCATGCTTTAAAATAAAGTTTCGGAGTGAACGAGCCTATATTCGGGTACAGCTATTTAACAAGAGCACCGCATAACGGGTGCCAACGCTCGGCTACGGGTGCATTTTTTTTATAAATGCAAGCTTTCAGATTTTTTAAGAGGTCGCAATGACCTTGACCTCTTAACTAGTGACCCAAAAATGGGTGTCGCGTGTAGAACTCATCAAGGTGCATCTGCATATGACGTTTCAAAGTTGTATGTGAGTGTATGTGAGTGCTTTGATTTTAGAGCAAAAAAGTTTTAGCACGACGCCGGCGGACGGCGGACGACAACCTGGCTACGACAATACCTCGGATTTTCTCCGAAAACAGACGAGCTAAAAATGACCATTTGCGCTTATCCATAGCGGGTCTTGTTTCAGTTGCAAACCCGCCAGCACCATTGTGCTTCCCAATCCCCAAAATCAAGATTGTCCAGGCCTGCATCGAGCTCTACAATATAAACTATCGACAGAAAAGTCTCTGTGTTAGAATTGTCGGAAGAGTTAAACTCTGGGTAAGATAACACATATGAAAAGCTATCGTTTTTAAATGTAAATTAGAAAATAATCTTAGATATAAGATTTCTGAAAGCTTTTTCTCTACATGTATTAATTGTGTTCTTCTTAGAGTTAAACAATGACTAATAATTGAAGTTAGGTCATAATAATACTGTAAGAAAAGGAAAACATACTTGCAATTAACTTGCAGTTTCATTTTTAAGAGGTCTTTATATTTATTGCTAAACTCAACTTATTATCTCAAAAATAAAGTATTTGTAACGCTTTAAAGAGATACTTTAACAAACACCTGTTTAATCGACATGGCGATAAGACTTCAATCAAAAGTCAAAGTTCTGCGTCGTGTAGTTATCTTTTTGTTTTAGAGGTCACAAGTTCTAACATTAGGGCGTGCGCTTTTTTGGCCTGGGGCGTAGCCCCAAGGCCGAAGTAATGATATCAATTTCTGAGCCTAACCGAATTGACTGGCTGCCCAAAACCAAATTCCTAAAACTCCGATTTACCACTTAATTTATGCGAAATAAAAGTAGTTCTTCGCAGATCTCAAAAACCCGCCTTGTAAATACAGAACATCACTATATAACATGGCAGTGTCATAAGAAGTGTAATAAAATATTATTGAAGCAAAATTGCTAAGCATTGGCTACGACATATATGTTATTGTTTACATATTCTTGCGAGAATAAGTTCCTCACATGACGGTATTGGCCGAAAAGATATGAGTGTTTACGGAGATTGTAAAAAGAATTTTTTCTGAGACATTTTTGGAAGACATTATGTTTGGTATTTATAAACATACTTTAAAATATTGTTATTTTATTTTGCATTAACACGACATGCCAGAAAAAAAGAAAATGAAAAAACAACAACAAATATTCAAGATCATTCTCGGTAATGAACAAATTCAGTAGCCGGATATGGTATTTTGATACAAGATTTTTGAAAAAGCAGACCCATTTGATACCATTGAGAAAGTGGACCCATTTCAATACTAGAATTTGATAAAATGGACACATTTCATACTAAACTTTTAATCTCTATCATATCAATACAGTATACTTATTGAATTTGCTATTATATGTTTATTTGTAAATTTCATATATGTATCATAGGCCTACAGAATGAAATTTATCATACCCATTTTGATACTGATACATTCAAATCTATATGCATTTATATACAAATCAGGGCCCTCAATCTATCAAATCTGCCACCGAATTTCGGCGGCAGTCTCCCACCTGAAAAGTATACTTTTCCCCTTTTGGGGGGAAAAATTCCCCCTAACAATTTTTTTTTAATAGAAAGACGTGTCTCATCTCATGATTTTTATATCTCAATTCTATTTCAATATAATCTTTTCAAACATACTAAATTATGAAAAATGCAATGAATTTAGTGCAAACATGTACAAAATTAATGATGAGAGAGTACTGTAAGTAGAAAAATCCCCCAAAAAGGGAAACGCCGCGAAAATTCCCCCTCCTAAGGGCTGCGGATCCCTTCCCCCAAAGTAGTGTGAGGGCGCTGCAAATATACAAGCAAATTTCTGATTTCAATACCCATAAATAATTAAATATACTTAGATGCTCAAAACCATACCCATATCTATAATTTTAGTAGAAAAACACTCCCCATATTTTTGGCACATCCCTATATACCCGTATATAGGAAGTTAACCCCCCCCCCTCCCCCCAGGGATCGTTCAATTCCCTTATTTCGAGCGTAGCCTAATTTCGATCACTGTGTTAACATTAAAAACGCCATTGTGTACACACCGGTCTTACTTACTGACAATAACGTAGTGATGTCACCATCTATGTATAGAATGTTAAAAACGCGGCTCTCGTGATGACGTCACACGCATGCGCTCCGAGTATTTTGTTTAACTTGCATTTATACGAATGAAAGTAAATACAGACACGACTAAAATAAGGAAAACCCAGAATAATTGCATTTCGAAATCTTTCTTCAAACGAAATAACGCGTAGTGGATGTAATTTGCTGGTGTGTATGGAACTATCGGCTTTGCGTTATTATACGCGCTGTAAATAAACAATTTTGTCATGGGTTTCACGGGAATGAAATAAATCTGTAAAGTATCGTTTGTTATGGCATTGTTTGCATTAATTCAGAAATTCTTTTACTTGTTTGCTTAAGCGCTCGTCTCACGGTAATTGGAGGATAATAATTATTGAAAAGTATTCCAAATATTAAAGTTTCGTTCGCAAAAACATTTAATGGCATTAGAAAATACGAACAGCGCTGGACAAGTCCTTCTTAAACTGTGGCTATCGACGTAGATTATAGAGCAAGAAAACATTACCAGTATTTTTGCGATTTCAGATAATGAAATTTAGATTCGTCCGTGTCAACGTCGGCTGTTTCCGTGTGGGGTTTCTTACCAGAGACCACTTTGTTAAGTTGGCGGAAATTGCCAACTCTCAGAACGTGACCTCTACACCCACAGGAAAATGGCCATCAATGATCGGTACTGAACCTATTCATATCCCAATATAGCATTTGTAATCGTACGGATATAAAATGCCCTAAGTTATATTAATATACCTAGGCGTATATCTCTTTTACACAAGTATAACGTTATTTTTTTATGTTTCAAACTAGTGACCTATATTTGTTTCGATTTTTAAGGATGTCGATGGAATGAAAACACAATTATACATTTCTTTAAGGGGACTACCCGGTATACACTTTCAATAATTTCTTTAAGGGGACTACCCGGTATACACTTTCAATAAAATAGTTATTAATATGTTCATGATGCCTGTGCACCTTATTTAAGATCCGTTCTATAAATTAAAATAAGAAATCGCGGATATTTTTTGAAATTCTTTTGCAGTTCGTGTGTAATAATCAGCGGTTTTTTTTTTCACAAATTAAGCGAAATACTGATTTTACAAAAATTGAACAATGTGTATATATAAACTCAAATTCATGTTTATTTCTTCTGTACAATTGCACATTATATTAATATTGAATAGGGCCTTGAATGCGATTTTTTTAACCATCTTGCTGAGATGTGTATTTAAAAAACAAACTTAAAAATGTCGCTTCCCTTTTTGAATCAACAGATGACAATGATGAGGAGAAGGAACTATCTGAGCTTATCCGACTTCTACGAGGCATGGTCACAGATTATTAGAAAACACATACGACAACCCAACGAACACACCTCCGAGTCCATCTGCTTTTTCCCTATGTTTCACTTTTTTTCAAGTTTATGTATTGTAATTGCGTAACGACTTTATTGTACCTAATGAAATGTGTTTCGCTTTATTCCGGATAATACGTTTAAAAGGTGTTCTTGTTTGAACGCGCGTACAAAAAGCCGTAACAAAAATTATGTGTTTCCACTTGACCACCGACTCTTATTTTGAAGTCCTGACCTTAAAAAACTTTGTTTTTGTATTCCACGTTAATCTTTCGATCATGTTTGCAACACTTTATGATACTCGGTTAGTACAAATACTCGTTTAGTACAAATAACGTGTAAATAGTAAAAAAAGGTTTAACGAAAAAAATAATCGGCAGACCTAAGTACCCTGGTTTGGTAGACGCTAATGAAAACTTACACGTTATTTTCCTATCCTAACGTACATCAACCAATGTCCTGATGCATCTAATTTAACCGAATGTATTTCTTCTAGACGACTATAACATGTAGAATAGTCCTTGAACACAAATAAAAAAAATAACATAGTGTCCGATGACTAATTTCGAGAAATACCCTTTAAAATGTTTCCTTATATGTTGTCCCGAACATCATTTCATTTGCAAAAGTTCGGAAACTTATTTTGTCTATCCCAATTTATTGTCATAATGAGTGCATGAAGAAACACCGACAAAAAACAAACATTTAGATCTTAGTCAAATTTCCAAAAATCGTACATTTTGCCAATTATATTTGTTCTAAGTTACGAACTGTATTAGCGCTGTCAGTTCAAGTGAACATGTTTTGCTTTTTGTTGTAAATAATGAGTGAACAGAAGGTAGTTAAGTCATGTTGGATATAGTTAGTACATCAATTATGATAATTCCTGGCCTATGCATCTATGTCACTATGTGCAATACTGTTATATAATATCATCTATGTCACTATGTGCAATACTGTTATATAATATCATCTATGTCGCTATGTGCAATACTGTTATATAATATCATCTATGTCACTATGTGCAATACTGTTATATAATATCATCTATGTCGCTATGTGCAATACTGTTATATAATATCATCTATGTCACTATGTGCAATACTGTTATATAATATCATCTATGTCACTATGTGCAATACTGTTATATAATATCATCTATGTCGCTATGTGCAATACTGTTATATAATATCATCCATGTCACTATGTGCAATACTGTTATATAATATCATCTATGTCGCTATGTGCAATACTGTTATATAATATCATCTATGTCACTATGTGCAATACTGTTATATAATATAATCTATGTCACTATGTGCAATACTGTTAAATAATATCATCTATGTCACTATGTGCAATACTGTTATATAATATCATCTATGTCGCTATGTGCAATACTGTTATATAATATCATCTATGTCACTATGTGCAATACTGTTATATAATATCATCTATGTCACTATGTGCAATACTGTTATATAATATCATCTATGTCACTATGTGCAATACTGTTATATAATATCATCTATGTCACTATGTGCAATACTGTTATATAATATCTCTCGTTCTGATATATTTTCTTTTTCTATAGTAACATTTTGCTACATGGCCGGCGAAACTAACTTGATACATACGAGTTCTTCTAAGCAAGAAAACTTTATTGTATTAATAAAAGAGTTGAATTGCAGCTTGTTTAAAAAAAAAAGTCTGAGTGTTTTTCTGTTCTCGAGATCCTACAACAAATTTAAGTTACACATTTCGGTTATGTTTGAATTGTTAGCATAAATCTGATAAACATGTTTGATTAGTAATGCTATTAAAAGCACGTGGAAGATGCCATACCAATCAATACATTACCACGTGGAAGATGCCATACCAATCAATACATTACCACGTGGAAGATGCCAACCAATCAATGCATTACCGAATAAGTAGTGCTGGTGCATGTAAATTATGCTTCTTCCCAAAATCGTATCATCATGTCAATGTGTTGTACATTGTTTTGTATGCCGTGCCTAGTTTTGCATAGTGTTATTATTTTACGAGAAACTGTGACATATGAAGACAACCTACATTAAACTTTGCATCACCTTATACATAGTTTTCTTTGTACTCTCATCCCTCATTTCTACAGTTAGACTTATAATATGAAAAAAGCTGTTTGTTTCCACGAACACGACCGACTCTTATTTGTGTTATCATTCCTAAATGGTTTTTGAATACCAGGTTGATAGTTTGATAACATTTCCTGCATTAAACATTTAAAGATAGGTAGGTTGAAAACATATTTGGACGATTTCTGTCACCCATCACGCTTATTTAAGTGTAATATAACTTAGATAGAGAAATAAAAAATAATGAAACAAGTTTGACCAATTCACCTTTATTATTTTTGCGCTGTCAGTTCTATATAATTTCTACAAGCAAATATATAGAAGCATAATTTCGTCGGGTATCCATAAGTTTGCAGCCAGTCCGGACCTCATACAAGGCCCGGACCCGCAATCAAGGCGAGACCTATCCCTCTTAAGTTCCATTCCATTCGATGATGATGATGATGATGATGATGATGATGATGATGGCGATGATGACGATGATGATCACAACAATGATGATGATGATGATGATGATGATGATGATGATGATGATGATGATGATGATGATGATGATGATGATGATGATGATGATGATGATGTTGATGATGATGATTATGTTTACGATCGATTATGATAATTAAAAAAAAATACATTTTTTACAAACAGGAAGGATTTGCTATTGAAACTTATTCAATAACTTTGTATTCATTGTGAAGTCGTACCTCTTATACCGTGGAAACAGTCTCTTTAAAATTTAATCTAATGTTGTTTCTGGATTTTTATATTTCCTGTTAATTTAAGAAGACTTAGCATGTGTAATCCATTCACGAATCACGACTCTTGGGTGCCAAATCGAGCATTACACCAGAGTTGTCTCCTTTTATTGCGGCGTTTCGTCATACCAACAGGTGTTAAGTTTATGAGGTCTTGATTGCATACACATACCCATAAATGACGCCATAAAGTTGTCAACTTAATCTTAATACGGTACAAAACACAGTAGCATGTCTAAAATTAATGTGTAAAACCTCGGTTATTGGTAGTCTAAACACCATGTGTCCGATAAAGTATCTGACAATACCAGATAACACCATTTTATGTTGATTTTAAATTAACAAGGAAATGTGTCTGCACATTTTACGATGGATTTAACGAGTAAGAATTGCACTAAACTTTATACAAATTATGAAATGTGGGCGTGTCTTTTCTTTCACACGCTCATTAGTCGAACTTAGACAATTGTCATGTTGACAGTGATGTTTGTGACGTCATCACGATAACATGACAGAACTCATACTTTTACTCATAGTTCCGTTGCTACGAGCATTGTGTCTACTACAACTTTGTAATCAAATGATCATTAAATAGTCTATTAAAAACTTTTCTTTTTTTGCATAAACAATATGATATTTCGTCATTTCATGGGTATTTTTAAAGAAATAAATAATAATGAACAGAGTGTATATAGATCTAAGTATATATGTTCATCATTTGATGATTACAAGTAGTCCCTGAGTATCCTTTGCGGACTGCACATACTTATTGAGACGACACTTAACGCAAATGTATTAAAGGGACCTTTTCAGGCTTTGGTAAATTGACAAAAAAAATTGTTTCAGATTCGCAATTTTCGTTGTAGTTATGATATTTGTGAGGAAACAACAATACTTAACGTTTACTATGCTGTAAAACATCCATTATAGGCATCATTTGACAATTAACAAACCTAAAATTAAAAAGCTTTGCAACGCGAAACGATTTAATAATTTTGAGAGTTCTGTTACTGTCATTATATTTTGTGACACTACGAGGATTGCATATATAATATATAAAATACATCACTCATTGTCGGCACGAATGGCCAAGTAATTTAAGCGTTAGACTTTTACTCCAGCGGTCAGTGGTTTGAGCCCAGTTGAGAGTTACTTTTTTTTCTTTCTGTTTTATTTACTGAAGCTTTTTAGATCCAATGTTTACATGTATCAATATAAAGCATTTGATGACAAACCTCAATACATTGTACATGCTAAAATCGGTGAAAAGGTCCTTTTAAGGCCCCGCTTTCTCAGAGCGAAACTCACGTGATGTATGCTTCTTAGGAATACGCCGTAACATGTCAATTTAATAGCCGTTTACTCTGGTAGTAAATTCAACAATTGAGTTTTTTATGTTCAAAAGCGAGGTGTTGATAGTTGATATGTGTATTTGTAAGTTGATACGTAAGTAGGTTAACTGAAATAAAAATGTAGAAATTAGAAAATAAAACATCTGAACCATCTGTATTATAATTTAATCGGGTAAAAAACGTACGTATTACATTAAGTAGATTATAATATCATTATATACGTGTTCATGATATCCTACAGTTAATGCATACAGGCGGGCGAATGGAATTTGTATTTCCCGATTAAAACGCGTATACGCTACAAATCTTTCGCTTTCATTCAACCGTTATTCTTGTTCAATAAATCATAGATTGGCTAAATTAAGTTTTCCTGAAACGTCCATACATCCTTATTAATTCAGTTCGTACAAAAATAAGACGTTTTTATCCGATTTCACGATTCCTTGCACTAAACTGTTTTCAACGCCACTGATAAAGGAACACCGTCTAAATGAAATGCTCACTTTTGCAATCTTGTTCTTTACTTTCACTGTCATGTTCCATAAAGATTTTCACCTTTGGAAACTTAGGATAACCATACAAGCATCCATAATGCTCTCATGGTAGATTTGTTTCTCATTTATATCGACATTATTGGATTAACATCCATTTTGAATCAATATTAACGCCATATGATCAAATTTGCATGCCTTTCAATGGAAGGATTAACAATTTAATGACTTAATATCTTTATTTACTATCTGAAACTGCTCGAGTGTCAATCTCGAATTACTTCGATCTAAAACAGGGGAATGATATGTTTCTTTCAAAAGTAAAGTGACCTGTAGCTAAATTGTCGTTTCTACTTAATATTAATGTATTCAATACATACATGAGAATATTATTATCCATGTCGATACTTTATATACATCATAAAAACACAACCTTAATGTGATATAAAACAAGATGCGTTTGTGAAACACTACATGTGTATGTCTCCCATATATTTGACCTTTGACCTTGAATAATGACCTTGACCTTTCACCACTCAAAATGTGCAGCTCCATGACATGCATGCAAAATATAAAGCATAGACTGGGGGGCATTACAAACCGGTCCTTCAACAACTCAATCTAGTTCTTTTGCAATTCTAGACTCCATTTGATTATTGCATGTATATTCGAACATTACTGATAACTTTTATTTAAATTTACTGAAAAAACATGAGCTTAAGTTTTTTATGTTGAATATATGCCGTTCAGATAAGATCGATGCTGTTTAAAATGCTTGTATCTGTTGAAACAAAAATGTGCTTTTTCAGATGTATATTGTATTTTTATTTTGACGAGCTTGATAGCGGATTTCAACGCTAAAATTTCAGTCGCTATACGTTAAAATGTTATCTACAACGAAAGTTAATGACGTAGTTAGCACAGAATAGTAACTAGAGATTAGCCTCCTTTTGTTACACAGCAATATCTAGACAAATGTTGAAACTCTCTGTTTGATGATCTGTGTTATAAAGTTTATGCATTAATTGCAAAAGATTTATGGTAAAACACAACTAAGTTTGTAATGTCATCGATATTATGAAACATCTGCTAGGCATTTTTTTTATATATATATATTTATAGTTTTCGAATTCTTGATATCAATAATATTTTTGGGGTACCAAATAGTAATGCTTCATATAAGATTAGTTTTCTGATAAAAACAAATCCATTCTTGGTTTTAGTAAATACAATTATTGGTATCAGTAATTCATGTTTTGATAGTCAAACGTCATTTCTTGATCAAGAAGTCTGGGAAAAATATCAAATTTTCATATTACAAATCAATTTTTTAACATTAATTTTTATTTTTTTATATCAAGAAATGAGCTGCGCTCTGTGAAAAGGGGTTTAATGCATGTGCGTTAAGTGTCGTTCCAGATTAGCCTTTGCAGTCCGCACAGGCTAATCATGGACGACATTTTCCGCTTTTATGATTTTTCGTTTAAAGAAAGTTCCTTCTTATCAATTATCCAGTTTTGGCGGAAAGTTTCGTCCCTGATCAGCCTGTATGGACTGCACATGCTAATCTCGGACGCAACTTAACGCAAATGCATTAAACCCCCTTTTCACAGAGCGCGGCTCGAATATATGTGTTTCGGTCGGTATGAAGAGCGCACAAAATTCTTAGAATGTCAAAGTTTAGTACTTAAAAATATCGTTTGAATGCAAAATCAAGATAATTTGTATATTTGTAAACTTGACGTTCATTATTTTTTTCCAATTTTACCCGTGCCCACTGTCAAAACGTTTGAGTCTTCTTTGACGTTATGCCTATCTGAATATATTACGATTCTACAACAGTTTTAACAGACTGATTGATCTACACAATTCAAAAATCATTCGTCCGAGTAAATGACGCATTGCAAGCGGCTATATAAGTACAGCGAACAGCGAAAAAGATGTCATTTTTGAAAGATATTCGTTAGATACATGCGTACGATCCTTTAAAGATGGACAGTCCATAAGGTCGTCTTTTAGAACAGATACCTAAACCAAACCTTCTAAATGTTATGATATCCTATTGTAAAATTGCTTTCGCTACTTTACACGAGGAAAATTGAACCCTTTGTAGTAAGACGTCTGCTCTATAATTTTAAAAACTCAGTGTAAAACATACAGTATTTATATTGATATTATGTTACTTTATTAAGCAAATATATTATATAAATACAATCAAAGCTCTACTATGAGCATATTGATATGTGGCTAAATGATGTTTATTTTGATTAACATGTTAAATTGAAAAATAAAATAGACATCTTACCTTCACAATTGCAAAAAGTGAAAACAAAGTTTGAGTCCGCATCATTGAAGCTTCTATAGAAACCGGAGATCACTATGTCTGCATGTATGCAATTTATTCACTTCATATGAGCCGCGCTTTGAGAAAACGCGGCCTAATTTGCCTTTCCACATTAATTGTATTTGAAAGGAAGAATGTACTTAGCCACAACCCAGTTTAGACGAATTGTATCGTTATTGATAAGCCAATGCGGACTGCACAGACTTACCTTGGACGTCACTTAACGCACCTGCATTAAGCACGGTTTTCCAAAATCAATGATCATATGTACTTAATCATGTTTGATGTAATTAAACTGTATCCTTATACTTATATAAGCCTCGCTCTGTGAAAAGGGGTTTAATGCATGTGCGTAAAGTGTCGTCCCATATAAGCCTGTTCAGTCCACACTGGCTACTCAGGGACAACACTTTCCGCTTTAATGATATTTTTCGCTAAAAAAAGTTTTTTCTAAACAAAAGTGTAGCCCAGATTAGCCTGTTCATACTGCACAGGCTAATGTGAGACGACACTTTATGATAATGCATCAAACTCTTTTTTCACAGAGCACAGTTCATATGTATACCAAAGATGACAAATTCATGAAAGGGAGGAAAGTAAAGCATTTGGAACGAAGCACGTGAACGTTGCAAGATGTGTCGGGTCCCAAGCTGAGTCGGCGAATGCCTTTAATGGGCCATTCTGACTTGGTTTCACGCCGGCATGCTCGGAAATACACCCGTCTTTTGACTGTTGGTTTTGCATTATTGAAACGTCACTTTAAGGCTATTTAATTTAGATCTTATTACAAAGCATGCAGACGACTTACGGACAACATGTCAATAAAAGTCCCCGATCGTGGAAGATTACAGCGAAAGCGTGATGTTACCAGCTTACCGTAAGGTATTCATTGCAGATTGGTTTACAATTTCTATCATTGCTGAGTTAAACTAACATTCACGCATTGAGGCGGATTTGCATGCCTTTAAAATGGCGATCATCTTAATATACGAAAATCATACAACCAATGCGTATCCCCATACAATGTCAACACAACGTGTCAATTTTTGATACGGTTTTGACGATCCGAAATATAATGGACAGAAGGATGACTATAGAGTTCGGGTACGTCTTCAATAATAGTTACCGAAAAATATTATTATAAAGTGACCCACGTCATGCGAGAATATGGATTTTATGCCATTTGCGACCAGCGCAATGCGTCCAGAAGCTACCATGTCCACTATTAAGTTACGCTATGTCTCGTGGTCGCATAAGCGGAATCTCCTGAAGAGACTGTGCGGATGCGCAGGATGATATGAAGCTCGGCTGGTCGTTCATCGCATATGACCCATTTGCGCATGACGCGGTTCAAATAATACACTTCACACTCACGCGACTTAAATGTTACAGATATTGTTGTAACCTAATTAATCAGCAATATGAAATGGAAAACCCTATACACTGAAGGACATTTGATAAAAAATAAAATACAACAGAAATTAAAAACATAATTCATGTAAGCGGTCATCGCCTTACGACGGTCGATACAAAGTATTTAGGTTTAAACCAGTATAAAGTAACACTCTGCCATAATCAATGAACAACACCCTCGATTGTTTTCATATTCGATTTTAGTGATATTGTTATTTAATCAATTAATTTAATGGGATCCCATGATAAATGCTTATGTTTCATTTGATAGTTTATAACTTATTTTTGGAGTAATGTTTATCATATTGCGACGTATTTCTTAATTAAATGAATGAGTTTACTAAAAAAGTATTTGATTTTTCTTTACTTTTACATGTTTAAGCAACATAGCTTATTTTTTTTATTGAACTTCAAGGTAAATTTAAGCCCTTGTACATCACATTCATTACTTTCTAGACTTACCCTGCACATCCATACATTAAACGCGTCCATTAACATGTGTCTTGTTCTGTGAAAGCTGGTCATAATGCATGTGCGTAAAGTGTCGTCCCAGATTAGCCTGTGCAGTCCGCACAGGCTAATCAGGGACGGCACTTTCCGCTTAAATGGTATTTCCCGTTTAAAGGAAGTCTCTTTTTACCGAAAATCTGTTTAAGCGAAAAGTGTCGTCCCTGATTAGCCTGTGCGGACTGCACAGGCTAATCTGGGTCGACACTTTACGCACATGCATTATGACCAACTTTCACAAAACATGACACAATTATAATATAGGGAAAATACACGTTTTCGAGGGCATGATCATCTGCGGGCGCTCGAAAAATCCGTTCCTGCCCGAGTGCGCAGCACGAGGGAAAGAACGGATTTTGAGATCGCCCGCTGATGATCGTGTCCGAGAAAATGTGTATTTTCGCTATTATTGCATAAACAAATCACACATACCAAAATCATTTTAAAAAACATTGAAAACAATGTTTTGTTCATTCGACATCGACAAAATAATTCGATTATTTCAATACAGTTCAAGGTTGCATTCTATACATAAATGGTGACGTCACTACGTTATTGTCACCTCTATACTTAGACGCATCACGCACCTCCATTTGGAGGCATTTATGACTACGACACAAAGAAGTCCGCGGATGAATGAAGAATTTGCTTTATAAGTAAACTTTCATGTTATGATTTAAAAGTCAAGTATAATTTTGTTCAGTCTTACGGTCTTATGTTAGTATCATTTCAAATTTTCGTAAGTTTTCAACAATTTCGCTCTTTATTCATTTTTTTTAAACTGTACTTTCACTTTCGGTTGTACAACAACATGTATCCTTTATTGACGAAAGTTTGCAATGAAATAGCGTTTTCAAAACCGCTTAAAAAGTTTCAGAAGGTGTATCTGATGCATGTTATGAATAGACACAATGTCATAGCTATATTGCCGACTAGTATAAGAACAACTTGGTATTTCAAGTGGCTCCATTTGCATTGCAAGAAAAGTTCAAATTGACTTGTTCAGTTTGTTAAATTTTGACACCCTAATTATATATTTTTTTATAAATGCCTGATAGTTGTTTTTCTTTAAATAATTGAGATCAATGAAAATTTTAGTAAAAGCACAGCATTGCTGTTCTATGATGGTCATTTTTTAGTGGAATAGTATGTTACAATAAAACAATTATAACTATTGTATTAATGAATTTAGATTAGGTGTCATCTTTAAATGGGGTAGTAATTCATTATATGAGATTAGCACATTATATAGTTGAAAAATAAATAACACTTTAATGACTTACCATAGTAAAATAAAGTAGCATAGAATATGTTGCAGGTCATAAAATTTAAAACTGAAATTGAAGAAGCTTTACAAATATTTTACACTGACAACACTGTTGGTTTTCAAAAAAAAATAATCTTCCTATCTACCTGCCCTAGTTTTTTTGGGGCAAATTTAAATATTATTAATATCATTGAGTTAAATTTTTTTAAATATCAATATGTTTTGATTACATTAGCTTATTTTATTATTAATAATAAATACTTTGCAAGGAAAGTCCAATTCTGTTTTAATTAGTCTTAATTAGGTACTAGTAAAATTGAAAATATCAGTGACATCCAAAACTTGGCTTATATGCGAATGAATGCATATTTTCTTTGACAGTTACATAGTACCCTATTTAATTGGATTAAAAACAACAAATAACTATAGTTCCACAACCCAGCCTAAGTTGACTCAAACTGAATTAATTCATCAATTGATCCTATTTAATTATATTAAAAATAACATGTGTAAGATTTTGAGAATATCCCATGTATTCCTCTAGTATTCCTCTAGTACACCAACATGCACGTCTTACTAATGATTTACATGCACTCCTTAAACAGTTTAACAAAAATAATGAATGATTAATCCAAAGAAAACAACAAACAAGCTGCTTCATATTAAAAGTTAATTACATAAGATTACATAAGCAAAAAAAAATCATTTTGATAATAAATCAAGATTATACTTCAACCAAACCATTATAAATTTATTGTGGGGTGGGGGGGGGGGGGTAATGTAAGCACTAAAACTAAAATGGGGGAAATGTCTGGGGAGGGAACATCTTAGGGGGGGCGTCCGGAATTCCTGCTAAGGGCGACAGTGTTGTTAATGTGTCTTTAGAAGAAATAACGGAAGGAAAGTACTCATTGGTGTGTGCCCATCCAGAAGCATTTCTGAGCATATCAATTGGAACAGCAATTTTGAGTGCATTTGAAAGAGATATAACTGTTTCATGCATTGCTTTTGATGAAGCCCACAAGTCATCGTCCTTTAATGGTAGCTTTCCTATTAGGGAATTTTATACTTATTTTTTACTCTACAATCTAGCTCTTTTGTCATAAAATGAGAAGTTTTATTATCCAACAGGTTTTGTGTTTGAACCTCACAAATTTTATAATACCAAAGTCCCATCATATAATCATCATCACAATCAGCAGCAGCATTATCATATTCATCATCATCATCTTTAGCAGCAGCATCATTGTGTTCTATTATCAGAATTCAATACAAATACAAACACAACCATTACAACTCTTACTACTACTACTACTACTTAATTAATTATCTACTACTACAACAAGAACAACAACTACGACTGCTACTACTGATCTTACTTCTACTACTACTAGTCTACTAGTCAACTACTACTACTACTACTACTACTACTACTTCTACTACTACTACTACTACTACTACTACCACCACCACCACCACAACCACCACCACTACTACTACTACTACTACTACTTGGTACACCAGAACTTGTTGTCCATGGAGACGATAATGAGAACTCCCAGAGTATTGATCGAACCCACGCCCAGCGGACATCATTCTCTACACCATAGCGACCATGAATTAATATTTGGCGCCATGTAAAACATATTTTACCTTATTACAAAAAACATGGAATTCACAAAATGACTGAAAATTCTTTAAAATAAATGCAAATTTGAAACAAAACAACCTAAGCAATACATAATAAGAAACACTACATTATTGAAACACTGATACCATGAACATTTTAGGGTGTAACACCTTATGTACATGGACCAGACCTTTTGTGTACTTTGAAACTTTATGTACCACCTACATAAAATATAGGTGTTATTGTCCATTCATTCATAGCAGTCCTAATGAATTAAGGTCATTCTCTAAACATGATTAAAGTCTAAAGAAGGAAATAATTTGATTTTTTTACAGTTTGAACATTAAGGTCATTCTCTCTTCTCTTCAAAGTATCACATTTCAATTATACAATATAATACAAACATTTTAGACTTTATAATCCTTAGTCAGGATAAGATAAGAGACAAATGAATTTTTATAATTTACTTCAATTTCAGGTAAGACTAATAAGTCATTTATTAAGTACTACATGTACTTGGGCTAATAAATTAAACTAAGACACTCAGTGACACTTAGACAATCTGACAAAATATAAAATCTATAGCCAATATATAAGTCTAAATTCATAAATACTATCACACAAAATACATTTCATCAATAACACACATTCATATTAAATTAGTTATCTCTTTATATTATAAATATGGTACATAAAGTGTCAGATAGTGGTACATAAAGTGTCGGTACATAAACGGACTGGTACGTAATGTGTGACATTCAACATTTTAAAAATCAGTTAACAATATATGGACTTCATTGTTTTGCATATACGCAATCAAAGCATATTTATTAAAAATTAAAACGCACTGTTCATGGCTGTATCTTTTTATTTATACATGCATAAACTATTCTGGTTATTAATACATTTTTAAAATTATATATAAACAAGAGCACCAAATTATGGGTGCCAAGTTAGGCTGCGGTGCAGTTTTGAATAAATGAAATTTATTAAAAGAATTTTTTAGAGGTTAGTGACCTTGACCTTTGACCGAGTGACCCCAAAATGGGTGTGGCGTGTAAAAATCATCACGGTGCATATACATGTGAGGTTTCAATGTTATAGGTGGAAGCACTTTGATATTAGAGCCGATGTAAAGATTTTAGCACGACACGGACATCTGACGACAAGCTATGACAATACCTAGGGTTTTCCCCGAAAACAGCCGAGCTAAAATTGAGCGCCATTAGTCCAAATTTTTGACGCTCTTAAATATTAAGCTACTTATTATATGGGTAATATTTGGAGCAAAGAATTAAGCCCATATAAAACGTATCTCTAAATTCTTTGCGCGTCTTATAAATAAGACTAGAGCGCCATATAAATTAAATGGAAAACATACAACATTATGTCAAGAAAAATAAAGCTGTAAAAATCTCACCTGCTTGTCTTTGATGTTGCAATTAGCACATTCAGCATTTTCAGTATCTACTAAATAAATATATGAAAGTGCCAAATGTCCAAGATACCATGACGTCCTCCTCAAAATGTTGGATCCTTTGAGTTTGAACTCCATTTATTTTATCCCTGATTAATCCTCTCACACATGAGGCCTACATGTAAGATTCCTTGTAATGTTCACAGCGTTTATTTTAAATCGTTTACTTTCTCAAATTTCAGCAGGTATTTAATTATAAATATTTATTTATTATTTTGATTTATTTACTATTTCGAAGATACAGTCTTGCAACGTGTTTAGTTAGTCTAAGTTACGTGTTTAGTGATTCTTACAAACAATAGACTGACATGAAAAGTGGCTCCTTTTGAAGCACAAACTGCATCCATGTATATATTACAGCTGGCCCGGTTTGAATGGGCCTGTTTTTGATAATAATTAATTACCATTTTTCACTTCCGTGTTTATTATGTTTACCAACGCCATGATGGAAAAAAGTCCGTTTCCCACAATGCTTAGCGCGCATTCACACAGGTCAGTAAGACCGGTGTGACACATTGTTCAAGGTTGTGTTTTACATAATTTTATGCCTCACTCGGTCATCATCGGAAATGACGAGGCTTTACCTTCGGATAGGCAGTTTTCGATTTAAAATGTGTTTAAACAGTGGATTAATGCAAAGTTCAAATGCAGCCGCGCAAAGTAAGACATGAGGAATTATTTTGGAATTTACAGCAGGAACGTTGAAGGTACATAAACACTTACATTTACAGCATAGTCTTTTGAAAGTGTTGAGTAAATAACCTTAACTTCATTGACGTTGCCGATAAAATAAAGCTGTTGTCAAGATGGTATAACTTGAAAAGTGGATTGAAATAGTCATTATCCCTGCATGCATGAGGAAACTGGTGCGTATTCAGTTCCCCATTTATGCTTGGAAAGTCGTCGAAGGCTGGAGAAGGGAAGTAACTGCGCGTGGACCAGATTATGGATATGAAAAACACATAACAGGGCTTGAACGGCACGTGAATCTTATTGTTAATACACGATTTCTCCCGTTCAAGCCCTCCTTTTGCCAAGTTTCTGCACTCCGCCAGAGGGCATTATAGATAGAGTTTATGCAATAATAAGACGTTTGTATCTGATTAAACGATTCCTTGAAGTAAAAGATTTGCAAGGCAAGTTTAAAAGACACGCGTTCTTATTGAACTGCTTACACTTCTGTAATTTATCTTCGCTCTCATTTTTCATAAAAGATTTTCAACTATTGAAACTGATGATAAGTATACAATCATTCCTTATGTTCTTATGGTGGGTTTGTTTTTTCATTGACATCTTAAACATTGAATGATGTTGTGTTTTTTTTTCAATCTTAATTAATGCCATTTTATCAAATTTGCATGCCTTTTCAACGGAAGAATTAACATTTTATAACCTTTTTAACTCTTTATTTACTTAACGGAACCGGTTGGGTTAAACGTTTCAGTAGATATCAAAATTAATGGAAATGTTTCTGCTATAAGTTGCAATAAAGTAATTACAATCCAGACTTCCCAATATGGATTGCAATGCAGTATAGCAAAATATAAAGTATTGTTATCTTGTATTAATGATAAAGAAATATGATCGTATGCTCATCCGTATATTGCGTACATATTCGCGAATGATGCATATTAAACAGCAACATATAACTTAATTTCAAAAATTCAAATAAAGATTTAAGTTTGCTCATATTAACCCATGTATGCGTAGTGGACTCTCCCATCCTGCTAAATTGAATAAATTTATTTCTAAAATTAGGGTTGTCTAGTATATTTATTTCTATTTTTAGAATATTTCTTATTGAAATTACTTGAAGCAAACAGCGCAGACCCTGACATTCAATTTGTTGATAATTATGAAAAGTATTGAAATGTTTTAATAAGTTGAGAATTTTTTTTCCACATATTTATTAAAAAGACCTATTTCATTTTCAACGAAACTATATGAAGACAGTATGCATTTGAAGTAATTTAAATACTGTGTGATACGCATATTCTTTTTTATATCGAGGTCATCAAGCACATCTGGGCACTAAAATAAAGGGGACTGACCATTTCTTGATATTGATATTCGTTTCATTGCTTAGCATATCATTTATGATAAAAGAAACACAATTGTCATAGCTCAAACCTTTAGCATGGTCAAATTTTAAATAACTCAAACGATAGTATCCAAAGAACAATAACTCTGTCGATACTGATGTTAAAATTTGGTCTACGTAAGAAAATAAAGTCGTGGAAAAATATGTTAATTTTATTAGAGCTATGCTTATTTCTTTACTCATCTTACTTTACTTACTATATGTCTCTTAATGTTCGCTGAAAAGCCCATAAACTCTCAAAATCAACGAATATTTCCTAACTGAATCGTAAAAAGGGGGTTACACATACAAAATCAATGTTCCTTATAGCAATAGCCAAAATTTGATGTGGACTGGTAACATAGAATTAAGAACATACAAAATACTCTTTTTTGTTTTTTTAGTGGGACAATATATTCAACACATGTTAATGTACCATTGTTCGTGTGTCGTATGAATAGATAAAGTTGCAGGGAATTAGGATAGAATATATTGTGCCATAAAAATAAAAACGAGCTTCTTGAATCTCGTTAAATCTATTTTACCATACCACATCTAGCGTTGAAATTTTGGCTATTGCTTGAAGGAACACTGATTTTTTTATGGGTTAACTTCATTTTACGAAATAATATTTATGTCTTTATGTTACTTTAAATACACTGATGCTGTTTTATAATAAATATGTTAAAACCTTTTGGAGTTAAATTCGTCTTTTAGAAAAGTGTGTCCTTTGCATCTTTGTAACATTTAAAAGGAAATAATGCAGAACATGGTCTTTGTTTTATTGTATAGTTAAAAAGCCGCGGGTCTAAATCCATGTGCTAACGTGGCGGTGTATACATAAGTCTGTGAATAACTCTTTTAAACAAAAATTAATACAATAAAAGCCAGTCAAGCCTATTTTATTTGCGAATTCATGTGTACATAGCAAAAAAAATAAATGTACATGTAATGACGGTGTAGAAAAAAGACATAAAAACTATAATTAATGAGATATAAAGTATGGTATATCATGGTTATGAATTGATTACTAAAACGAAAATACAGTAAACAATCAGTTAATGTTTTTCTTTTCTAACTTTAAACGATGCGTGTATAAAAAAAACATTGAATTCGCGAACCAAAGCTTACATGTTTGCCTTTAAAATACATATGGAGAAAAATACGGCAAAAGAAAAAGAAAGATGCGGAAAGCGGACTGCACAGGCTAATTTGGGAAGACACTTACGCACAAATCCATTTCCCAGAGCGCGGCTTATAATTCTGATTAGGAAAAGATCCATGTAAACAAACTGCACATTAAACCATTATATTGTAGAATAATAGACACTTCCCGCTTTAATGGTATTTTTAGTTTCAAGGAAGTCCCTCCTTACCGAAAATCAAGTTTAGGCGGAAAGTATCGTCCCTGATTAGCCTGTGCGGATTGTACATGTTAATCTGGGATGACACTTTCCGCACATGCATTATGCCCAGTTTTCTCAGAACCCGAAAATTATGTTCAAAAGCGAGGTATTGATAGTTGATATTTTTATTTGTAAGTCACAACTTAAATAATTTAACTGAAATAAAAATGTACTAATTCGAAAATAAAACATCTGAGCTATCTATTTTACAATTAAGTTGGATATAATCGTAAATATTAAATTTAGTGGGTCAGTGTACGATTTATGCATATGTCAATTATCAGCTGAAACAAACAGATAAAGAATATACATTCCTTTTCCCAATTATAAGTTGTATACGCTGCAAACCTTTCTTTTTCATTCAACCGTTATTCGTGTTTAATTAATTATAAATTGCCTAAATAAAGTTTTCCCTAACCATCTATACATCTTTATTAAACAGTTAATACAGTAATAAGACGCTTTATCCGATTTCATGATTCCTTGCACTAAACTGGTTTCAACGCCACTAATAAAGAAACGCCGTCTAAATGAAATGCTCAGTTTTGCAATCCTGTTATTTACTTTCGCTGTCATGTTCCATACAGGATTTTCACCTTTGGAAACTGAGGATTACCATACAAGCATCCATAATGCTCTCATGGTAGATTTGTTTCTCATTTATATCGACATTATTGGATTAACATCCATTTTGAATCAATATTAACGCCATATGATCAAATTTGCATGCTTTTTCAATGGAAGGATTAACAATTTAATGACTTTATATCTTTATTTACTAACTGAAATTGCTCGAGTATCAGTTTCGAATTCCTTCGATGTAAAACTTGTGAGTAATATGATTCTGTCAAAAGCAAAGTGACATTTAATCTATATGGTCGTTACATGGAATAAGCAGTTATTTAATACATAATTAAAAATAAGTATACGTATTTAACAAACATTACACATAATCGACATCATCAAAGACATTGTGGTTCCGTTATCGTTACTTTCTACAGATGAATAAAACACAACCATACTTTAATCAGACGGCCATACAACAACATTATGTATTAAGTATATTGTATATTAAGTTGAGTATGATTGGTGCGAACCCCTTTCCTCAAACTGATTTCTTGATATCAGGAACCGTTTTAATACAAAATGGATTTCTTTTATATAAATAAAACTTTTTTTTATTAAAATTAATCATTTCTTGAAATGTCTTTAAAAATGGTAAAACGGCGTCCCTTACTTTAAGCAGTGTATTCAAATAATAATTGACAAATTATACAATGATATAAATTAATGTCATGTAAAAACAACAGCATTATCTTGAATATTTGACGGTATTATATTTTATTTGAATGCATAATTGTTATTGAAATAAATAATCAGTCGTATGTAACACAGCTGACAAATCATAAGCAGGAGTAAAGTTAAGGTAAAGTTAAGCACACACATGCACATACGCACGCACGCACACGAGCGCGCGAACGCACGCATCCGTACCGGTATTACTAACCTACAGAGGTACACAGACCGAGGTATGTGTGTGTATGGTGTGTGTGTCCGTCTGTCTGTTAAAATACGTCCGAGGTCCTCACACCGATATACAGACAACATACCCACGCTTACCGAGATACACAGGTAGAACAACGTTATTTCAAGGTATCCCCCTACCCCCCCCCCCTCATAAAACACACTATATGTCTTTTTTACGCATTTTACGAGATACACATACCGAGGTAATAGGGAAAGTACCTCGGTAGTTTTTGGTACCTCAGTACGTGCGTGTGTTTTCCAATGAATTATCTCGGTGTGTTAGGAAAACCAACACACCTGCACACACACATATACACAATCTTGTTTCTTGTCACGTTACATGATAATTACAGATATGGCATAAGCATACACATCCCTTTTGACATTCGGTACGCAGAAAGTCCACGTATTATGATGCGGCGGGACCCCAGCTGAGTTGGTCAATGCCTTAAATGGACCATTCCAATCTGGTTTCAGGCCGGCATGCTTCAAAATACATCTGCTGTATGACAGTTGTTACTGCATTATTGAAACTCCAATTCAATGCTATTTAACTCACTGCTTATAGCAAAGCATTCAGACGGCTTACGAAGATGTTGATAGATGTCGGGGATGGGGGAGATTATAGCAAAAGCGGGATGTTGACAAGCTTACAGTAAGGTGTTAATTGCGATTTTATTTTATTTTTAAATTTATATACTAGCTGAGTAAAATAAATGTCCTCGCATTGTGACGAATAGGACATGCGTTTTTTAATGGCGATCGTCTGAATATATTGCAATCATGAAACCAATTTATATCAACATAACATGTCTACCTATCTATTACTAACTGAATATGAATGTGGATTAGCTCTTAAAGAAATGCAAAATAACAAAAGTCCGGGATCTGATGGCATCACTACCGAGTTTTATAAAATATTTTGGAACGATATTAAAACACATTTAACTAATTCACTGAATTATTCATTCAACAACGGAGGTCTAACCATGCTTCAAAAACAAAGTATAATTTCGCTCATTCCAAAACCTGGAAAAAACTTAGAATCCCTGTCAAACTGGCGCCCGATTAACTTACTGAACAATGATTATAAAATAGCAGCTAAAAGTATAGCAAACAGAATTTAAAAAATATTACCATCAATCATTTCAAGATCTCAATCCGGTTTCATAAAAGGACGTTACATTGGTGAGAACGTTCGTCTTATACAAGAAAGTATTAACTATTTCAACAACTCTAATAATTCTGGTCTAATTTTTTTGCAGACTTTGAAAAGGCATTCGATTCGCTTGATCATTCGTATATGTTCGCTTGCTTAGAAAATATGAACTTCGGTGAAAGTCTCATCAAATGGGTAAAACTGTTCTATACCGACATTAATAGTATAGTTACTAACAATGGCTTCTTCTCAAACAGCCTTAACATTGAACGAGGGGTTCGACAAGGGTGTCCACTTTCATCATCGCTATTTATTATATGTATCGAGTATCTATCACATCACATCCAATCAAATAAACAAATAAAAGGCATACCGCTAGAAACTGACGAAGCAATTAAACAGTCTCTATTCGCTGACGATGCAACTTATTTTTTAAATGACAATTATGACTCTTTCCATAACCTTTTAGAGTCGCTAACCCTTTTCGGAATGACATCGGGTCTTAAACTTAACAAAAGTAAATGTACTGTGCTACGAGTAGGTAAATTAAAACAAAGTAATGTTCATCATAAAAAAGAAATGAAATTTAATTGGACATCCGATGAAGCCACTACGTTAGGAATTACATTTACAAATAATGAAAACGATACAGTTCTAAAAAACATACTGCCTAAATTACAGAATTTTAAAAATTGCTTAAAATCATGGCACCACCGTAAACTAACACTTATCGGAAAAAACACAGTATTGAAAACATTTGCACTTCCTAAATTAATTTATGTATTAACAGTTCTCCCAAATCCACCAAATGATATTATTAACGATATTAATTCAGCAATATTTAATTTCATATGGGACGATAAACCTGACAAAATTAAACGAACTCAGTTAATTCAACCCGTAGAAAATGGAGGTATCCACTTAACGAACATTGACTCATTCTTGAATGCAATCAAATGCAGCTGGGTTAAAAGATACCTAGATAGTACCAATACGAGTAAATGGAAACTATTCTACCAGAAAATTTTAAAAAAATATGGTGATTCCTTACTGTTTGAATGTAACATCAGCAATAATATCTTACATGAAATTGCCAACGAAAACATATTTCTATCTAATGTTCTATCAGCATGGAGTAATGTTACTCATAACCTAGACTACCAAACCAACAGTAAAATTATTTTATGGAACAATAAAGACATAACTTCAAACAATAACACGTTTTTCTATAAACATTGGTTTGAACGAAACATTAAATATGTCGACCAATTATACGACGACAGAATTAAGGACTTCTACTCTTTTGATAATATATGTTACATATACGGAATACCTTCAAGTGATTTCCTGAAGTACTACACATTAATCAAAAACATACCCAAACATATCAAATCTAAAATCAATACAAATAACACACCATGTACTCTGTACTCAAACAACATTCGTAGAAAACATACTTTCAAGACAAAAGAAAACGAATAAAATATTTTACACACTACAAATAAAAAAACCTACAGAAAACTCCAAAACCCAAAATAAATGGCAGGTCCTTTTTCGAGATCAAGAACTTAATTGGAAACACATATTTATCATGCCATATAAAGCAACTATTGAGAGCACACTGATAAATTTTCAATATAAATACGTCCATAGAATTATAGCTACAAACAAATATCTCTTCAAATGCAAATTATCTAACTCCAATTTATGTGACTTCTGCGGTGAAAACATCGAAACTATAGAACATCTATTTTGGGAGTGCAAACACATCCAGCCTATTTGGAATCAATTAGCATCCTTTCTTGAACAACAACAGCTAAACGTTAAACTATCCTTATTAAGTGTTAGTTTCGGAATTAACTCATTAAAATCAATACATGGTAATAATATTGTGAATTTTATTCTTATATTGATGAAATATTTTATCTTTCACATGAAATACAGGAAACAAATACCAAATTTTAATTGTTTTATCCATAGTCTTAAAGCGGGTATATACGATTTTGTCAAATATTTATGAATTTATATAAAATGTGTAAAAAAACTTATTATATATATATTTCAATATAAATTAAAATAAAAGTTAAGAAGAACATGTGTCGAAAAATGCGAAATAAGCCAGATATTTAATTCTGAGATTGAAAACGGCTGTACAGCCGAATTCGCCAGCATGTATACCATACATGTACGATGTGCATCTAAACTTACGAGGGTTGTTCCAGAAGTTCGTGGATTTTCGCAATAACTTTCATTTGGTAACATAAATGGACAAACAAATAGCATGTTAAGAATATTTCGTCCTTTCCAAATATACTCTCCAAATATCATGGAAATACATAAAACAATAAATATATATCAGAGATTTAAACATGTGCACAATGCGCACACCGACGCACGTGTAACGTTTCTGTTCAACGTCAATGACGTTATGAAGTTAACAACTGTCAAATCTTTTCCACATAATCACCTCCAACGCGAATGCACTTTATGTGTCGGGAAATCCACTTGTCAAAAGTGTCTCTATACCAGTCAGCGTCAAAAGACGACACGATTCGCTTTGCTGCAACTGTAAGTTCCTGTTTACTTGCAAAGCGAATACCGCGCAACTGTGATTTAACTTCCGGGAAGCCGCGGAAGTCCATAGGGGCCAAATCCGGGCTGTAAGGAGGACTTAGTCGTTGTAACGTGAAATTTGCCGTAAATTCTGTTTATCAACGACATTTAAACCAAATTTAAATTCGCGTAACGCTCATACTTATAATAAAATACACGCGTGCGCCGCATGTCGTAACTGAGATCTCTATGGCAACGCGTTTCAAACGCGCTTTATGGAATTCATGCATTATTAGCTTATATATAAAGTCCGTGATAATTGGTTTGTATAATATGTAAATTTCATTGACTTATACCAGCAAACTAATAAGTTATAGCGAAAATCCACGAACTTCTGGAACACCCCTCGTAGTTTAACGGTTTATAATACAAAGACGAATGCTTCGGTCATTGTAGGAAAATATGTACGTCACTATCGGCTCGGGGCGCTAATTTGTCTTTGCTGCATTTTATGAAATTCGGCTTTAATGTATAATTTTTCTTGCCTATTTTGTGTTATTGTAACATATTTTATCAATATATTACAATTAAACACATATAAAAAAAATCGTATATACCCGCTTTAAACTCAAAATCCAGATTGAGAAAGAAATAGCCCTCAGTAATGACACTTTGCAGATCTTTGAACAAAAATGGAATCGAATTAAATTCTCATAATGCTTGTCCACTTATATACTAATCACTCTTATGTAAGTTTTGCCTTTCCATGTATTTTTCTTTTCATTTTTTTTTTTTTAGTATTATTCACACAAAGATTTTTTTTTCTAAAAACTTTATCAGGCATAGTTTATGTATACTTTGTTAAAACCATTGTTTGCAAATGAATAAAACATGTATGTATACAATATATGCTTTAAAATGAATAAAAAAAAAATGTCTACCTATCTGGCAAATTTAAAGGGATCTTTTCACGGTTTGTTAAATTGACAAAATTGAAAAAGTTGTTTCAGATTCACAAATTTTCGTTTTAGTTATGATATTTTTGAGGAAACAGTATTGCTGAACATTTACCATAGTCCAATATAGCCATTATATGTATCTTTTGACAATTTGAAAACCTAAAATTATAAAGCGTTGCAACGCGAAACGATTGAATAATTTGGAGATTTCTGTTGTTGTCGTTTAAATTAACGAAACTACGAAGATTTCTTATATAAAGTATAAAATATATATTTTGTGCATACTCGGCGGAATAGCCGAGAGGGCTAATGCGTTTTTACTTCAGACTAACTCCAGGACTCCGGGGGTCACTGGTTCGAGCCCTGGTACCGGCTTTTTTTTCCTTGTTTTAATTTTATTCTTGATTTTTTACTGGAGCTTTTAAGATCCAATGTTTACATTTATCAATATAAAGCATTTAATGACAAACTTCAAAATATGCCAAAATCTGTGAAAAGGCCCCTTTAAGATACAGTTTAACTTTTTATGAGCCAATCTAAAATGGACAATGGGAATACTGTACCGTTCGCACCACTGGCAAATCGAGAAAATACTATAATTATAGAACTTCACTTTTATTACTCATCAATAAACGCGACTGGACGTAACACAATTTTTGAAAGCTGCATAATCAGTAATGTTACTTGTATAGCCAATACAATACTTGACACTATATAAAACACGACGATTAACTTATTTACAGTTCATAATTTATTTGACATTTTATTTCATTGTTAGTATTGTTAACCATATGTTTGCACATACGTTTATAAAGGGTGAACACATATTAGCGTTTAAATTGTATCTTAATCATCATCATCATCATCATCATCATCATCATCATCATCATCATCATCATAATCATCATCATCATCATCACCATCACCATCACCATCATCATCATCATCATCATCATCATCATCATCATCATCATCATCATCATCACCATCGTCGTCGTCATCATCATCATCATCATCATCATCATCATCATCATCATCATCATCATCATCATCATCATCATCGTCGTCGTCGTCGTCATCATCATCATCATCATCATCATCATCATCATCATCATCATCATCATCATCATCATCATCATATTATTATTATTATAATTATTATTATTATTATTATTATTATTATTATTATTATTATTATTATTATTATTATTATCATTATTATAAGAAGAAGTATTATTGTTGTTAATGTTTTGGTCTAAATAATTAATCCTAATAGAAATTGTAACGTATTGACATAAGTAACTAACTGTCAATTATTGAACACCTGCTGGTTCAAAACTTCAATAATCGTTTCTTCGAGAAATTATATTGTTTAAAAAACCGCTTTGTTACTGACTCTCTACTGGGGAATTTTCACATAACACCCACTTTTTCACATGATTTACTATTATTTGTCGTATATACTACTGTTTCTTTGAGTTGTGTGTCATTCTCTTATAAATATAATATATGTTATTACAAAAAGTTATTGTTTTGTCACCTGTGAAAACGAATGAAGTACTATTCTGTTCGGTTCTTTACAAGCACCATGACGTATATTTAAATTCAACCTCATGGTTAGTTTAAGTCATTTAACATCTCCTTCATTACTTTCTAAACTTACAATGTTCATTCAAACATATTTATTTAATGTGTCCATGAATGAAATCCGACATATTAATCCAATTTCACGATTCCTTGGACTAAAATGTTTGCAACCCCAGTTTTAAAGCCACGCGTTCGAAATGAAGTGCTTACTGTTGAATTATGGAATTTATCTTCGCTGTCATTATCTAAAAAGATTTTCGCCCTTGCAATCCGATGATAACCATACAAGCATCTATAATGTTCTTATTGAGGATTTGTTTTTCATTAACATCTCCAACATGGAAGTAATATTTAAGTAAACGCCATGTTATAAAATGAGCTACCTTTTCAATGGAAGGATTAACATTGTATTACCTTTTTAAATCTGTATTTACTAACTGGAACTCTAGTGGTCGAGCGTTTCAACACAGAATCCGTGGACTTAAAGAGAAGGAAATGGTTTTTTTTCAAGGTTTCAATACAGATTAATTAATACAGAAACCCAAATGCATTTCACTGCTGTATACAAACACATATATGAAGGTCGTCTTGTACTAAAACCCAAACATACGAAAGTAGGCTAGGCAGAATATGGCATAAATATTTGCGCGTGATGCATAGTTAACAGCAACATTTAATTTTAAGTTCAAACATTAAATATAAACTAAATATATAAGATTAAACTAAATATATTAACATACACGTTTACTCATATAAAGTGTAATAATATAAAGTTGAATATTTGCCGCAAGAAAAATAAATAATGGGAGTGGAAAAAAGTTCGCGAACTAGTTTACTTGGTCATGTTTTACTTTTAACAACAATACATTTAAATTAATGAAATGACCAGCAAAAAAAGGTCAAGGAGCAGTTGTCACGAAAACGTGGTTTACTTAGTATTGTTTATTGATTGTTTTACTCAAATGACTAACGTGCACATCGATGAACAGCACCTTTTAATAAGATCATGCCTGCATTGAAATTACATCTCCACATCTACGCAGACTATACACAATGCTCAAAAGCTCTGTTTAACACGTATATGAAAGATGTTTGGAAAATAATTATCATAAATCTGCAGTTTTTGGTGGAAACAACCGGTGAGTGGCATTTATTTTGTTGAAATTTGAGTTATGTAAACATACCTGTTTATTTGTTTAATTATCGATTCCATATCATACACGTTTGAGTTTACAATAAAAGGTCATGTGGATCAATGAAAGCAGATAATACAATTGAAAATCTTATGTGGCTTTTATAGCAAGCCTGAATGTTTGCGTATTGATACGTTCTTTGTAAAGTTTACAAGAAAATGAAAAAGGAATTTATTAGACAAATAAAATCAAAGTAAGCCAAATTAACAAGTAATTTATTTTCACACTAATGTACATGTGTATTTTGTCTATAAAGCATACGCGTTAAAAATGATCAATACTTGATTGACAACAGAAAATAAATAAGTTTTAGTAAGTTCCTTAAATGTTTATGGCAGCCTTTGTTTCCATGCCAACATCATGGTGGGATATTTTGGCTATTGTTCAAACAATGGTGGAGCTACGCACGACACAAGAAAATTAAGCAATGTCCAATATATGTTAAATTAAATAGAGTTATGGTTCTTTTTATCAAAGCTGACGTCCTGCAAATTCTTTAATTTAAATGTCCCACAAAAATACTAAAAATGGCAATTTGTATCTTGTTAAATCTATGTTACCAGACCACATCTAGCGTTGAAATTTTGGCTATTGCTATAATGAACATTTATTTAGTTTAAACCTATTTATTTTAACTCGATTGCATCGAAAGCCTAAGGCTTATATAAACGCTCTCGAGTCCGTTTCCTGGGCCTAGAACCAGTACTTGGTGTCTTTGGGGGAGATCTAAAGAACGCTCCCGCGGTGGGGATCGAACCCGTAACCTCCCGGTCGCTAGGCGGACACCATATCCATTACACCACGGCGACCTTAACATTTATTTGTTATGTGTTTACATAATTTTTCGAAATAGTATACGAAATATTCGTTGAGTTTGAGTGTATATGGGCTTTTAATGCATGTGCATAAGGTGTCGTTCCCGGTTATCCTCTAAAGTCCGCACAGGCTTTTCAAGAACGACACTTTCCTTTTTTTGGTACAGTGTGTTTAAGTCCATGTTCACGAAAATTATTTAGATCTATTACCTAAATCCCTAAGACACTACGTAACAAAGCTTCGAACTTCGAGTCTGCCACTTAGAAGAATTCAAACTGGAAGATATGCTGGTCAAAATATATCATGAAACGAACGTTATTGCATTTTTTGTAACGAATAAAATGTCAAAGATGAGTTTCATTTTGTTTGTTAATTTTCTTTATACATTAATATTATTAAAAGAAACAACATAAAGAAATGTTATTATATTAGGCCATTTGTATATAAATTACAAATTTTTGGTGAATACAACGAATACATTTGAACTTATTAAATTAGCCAAATTTGTAACATATTCTCTGATTTTAAGAGATAATATTTGTTATAGTGTTACTTAACTTTAAATAGTTATCCTCCATATATAATAAGTACTTTACCTTGTATTTTCGTAACCCTATACGATGCTGCTTATGTTTATATTATTACTATGTTTATCTCTGTGATATAATTGAATGTTAAATATCTAGTGTTTAGAAGATGTACATTGTGCAAATCTGAATAAATGTGTATTGTCTTATCTCGTTTTATTATTATTATTTATTTATTTTATTTTTTTTATTTATTTTGTTTATTTTTTTTATTTTTTATTTTTTTTTTTTTGGGGGGGGGGGGTAAGGAAGGCCCTTCGTGAGCACATGCATCAAGACCAGTTTTCCTAGAACGATTCTTATTTTTGGATGACAAGTGACCAATGTGCAAAATGATCTCAGCCCAACACATCACAATATGTATGTACAAAAACGGGCGGAAACCATTGAAAGAAAAACATCCATGATTTATTTATCAATTATATCTCTTAGTTTTTTATTGATGCGTGTAAAATGTGTTCTGATTGTTTTCAATTGATTCCTTGACATTAATGAAGGACGGAAATGTATCATTCCTGCTAGTGCTGCTGAAGGTGTACTGTGCGCCCATTTAGTTTTAAAGCATATCGTTATTTATATAAGCATAATAATATAATATAAATTTCAGTATCCCGACGTTCTAGATGGTCCTTCGTTTGGGGGATAACGAACAGATCAATTCGAACTTGAATTACCAATACGGCAGCGACTGTGTTGTTTTTCAGAAGAAACCTATCGAACGAAATGTGTTTAGGTCGTACAGGATTCATCTAAGTTTAATCAGATATACTTATACCGGCAATGCCTTCGAGTTACCTAAAAATGAAAACCAAACACCCCGAGTTTAAGTGGTAAATTACCCGTTGTCAAAGAGAAACGCATTATCTGAAATTAATCACATGTTATTTGCACGCTCCATAAAGCAGGGTGACAGATTGATAGAGACGTCAAAGCATCGAAAGCCAACTGAAGATGAGTACTTGCCCGAAACGGACGGAAAGAGAAAGAATAGATGAAGGAATAAGAGTGAAAACCACACCAAAAATGAACTAAATATGTCAAGAACGATAACAAGATATGTCATCGTGGATAACAAGAACAGTCTGTAACGTTGGCAAACATCATTATTAGCTAGTGAGAAAATGCGTTTCATTGTGCAATGAGGAATTTATTTGCACAAATTACAGAGTGACAACTGCCCGTTCATCAAGTGCTTAGATGGGCTGATTCACCGGCTTTGAATGATGGATGCAACAAAGCCGCGCTCTGTGAAAGCCGGTTTCAATGCATGTGCGTACAGTGTCGTCACAGTTTAGCCTGTGCCTACCGCATAGGCTAAATAGGGAGAACATTTTCCGCTTGTATGGTAATTTTCGTTTAAAGAAAGTCTCTTTTTAAAATATCCAGTTGATGCAGAGAGAGTCTTGCCTGATAAGTCTGTGTGGACCTCACAGGCTTATACAGGAGGACACTTGACGCACATGCATTAAGAACGTTTTCCCAGGCCGAGGAACAATTTGTATTTCGCATCGCATCTGGATAACAAAACCCAGCGTACCAGAAATTAGCACACATTTACACATCCCAAAAATTAAAACACAACTGTATTGACTTATGTATTCGAAATCATAGTTTACGATTGATTATGTTTGTTTGATGGGTTTTTATCTTACTATAAATGTCATGACATTGCTTTACCATCAACACATTTCAACGTTTGTCAGCCAATCAAAGGCGTGCTATACAGCAGTAGATTGAAGCCAATTTACTAAATGTCAAGTGTTGGTCAGTCGGTTGTTGGATAATCACGTGCTAATGAAAACCTAACACATAACAAATACTTTTTCTAATGACTAACGTTTTACACGTGCCTTTGTTTGATTAGCTTGATCAATACAAAGATGTGGAATTTTTGTAACATATCTGAATTTTCAACGTGTTTACGCTCATATACTTTCAATTATATTATCATTGAAGTGTACATTTACTATGTTCATTTGAAAGTATACTATTTATTTTTAACGTACTTTTATTTATACATACATGTAGATAATACGTATAATTGCTAGAAATTAGATGAAGTTAGGGTTTAACACACACACAGTTGCCCAGGCATGGGGCTTTGGAATCGTGACAAACTTAATGCGATACAACTCGGTTATAGCAAGAAAGCTGTCTAATGAAAAAATAGCTTATTGTATTTGAACAATGCCTGACGATATTATAACAGGTCGCTCATTAAATTGACTCTCGATGCGGAAAAAGTGGGCGTCATTCATTTGTGTAATGTGTTGTCCCAGATTTGCTTGTGAAGTCCTTGTGGGTTTTTTGGACAACAATTGTCCGCCTGCATGTTATTTTTGCTAAGAAGAGCTTCCTTTAAACGAAATGTACACTCGGAAAGTGTCGTCACTGATTAGCCTGTGAAGCCCACACAGGCTGCTATGGGACGACATTTTGCTCACATGCATTATGTCCAGCTTTGCCAAAACGAGGTTAAAAAGTCGATCTCTTCGTGTGACTCATACAAAAGTTATGTGTAGTTTATAGCTAACAGCATGTGAACTGCAAAGAAAATATGTGACAATTAATTTATTAATAGCATAAATCAAAGATGCACACTTGATAAAAAGCTTGAGTAACTATGGAATGCCCAATCGATCAAAAGTGGTAGATTAATTCCAATATTTCACGTATTACAATCGTATAACGAATACATAACAAATGAGACGAGTTAGACTTGATGCATGAAAAGTGTAAAGATAATTAGGTAAAAACACGGATGGCTTTGTTATGCAAATACTCTTTTACAACTTGCGGTATGAATCGAGCACTAAATCCATATTAGGTAAGAGCTAAAACTATCACAATAATGCGTGTCCATTATTCAATCTATGCTTTGACTAAAAACATCCGAAAAAGATAATATACCAACTATTCATTATTGAACGTGTCATCCCTTTTCTACGTCTGATAGTTTGATTATAATCAAGCTATAGTACGACAAAAGAATAACATACTTTAAGTTGTGCCTCATCGCAAGTAGTGGATGATATTGTTCAAAACCCATCGCCGGCTTGGACCCTAAAAGTCGTCAGGTTATGCGTGGTTAAATATGTGTTGTCCTAAAACCGCCATTTTTTCAAACGAATATACCTTGGTAGTAATGTGCCGGAGGCTTCACTATGTGACGCTGGGTCTATTTCAAAACTCGTTAATGATAACCTTACCCGACTCACGAAAGTTGCGTCTAAGTCTAAAATAGAAGTGATGTATAGCTGCAATTTCCACACACACACAAATGTGGTGTGTTTTTTTCCGTTGAGGGTAACTTTGGTAACCAGGCGAAAACCCCATATGTTCGGTATTGTGTACACCGAGCAACATAAGCAGTTTTCAAACACGAACTTCATGTGATGTTTATGACTGTTAAAATAACCACTGCGGAGGAATGTACACGAACAAATACATAGTGTGCGTGTGTGTATATATATATATATATATATATATATATATATATATATATATATATATATATATATATATATATATATATATATATATATATATATAATATGATATAACAAACATTAATTGCACTATAAACAGTCTATAGCACATTAAAATTTAAATGCCCGCGCCATATGTAATAAAACTAAAGAAATCACAAAACTACAGAAACACCACCATTATCATTATAATATTGTTGCCGTAAGCTCGTATCATAATACGATGAAAGGAAATCCACAAAAAATCATTACACAAAATCTAGAGGTTTGAATCTAGGATCACAGCTTCGAAACGAACCATGAATTAAACGCGTTGATGGCTGGCCAAGCCTTATCCTGAGCTAAAAAATTCATCACCAAATTAAACATGCAGTCGAAAATATAAGATAGAAGTCGTAAACTATACAAAACGTTTGAGTCGCATCAAACTTTTTAATAAATTAAACGAGTGGATTGTTTTCGGTTAATCATGCTTCGTTCAACTTATTTAACAATACATACATGTCTTTCTTACCACAACCTACTTTGCATATAAGATTTCTAGAACTAGAAGATGATAAAAACGTATATTTTAAGCTCTTTACTCCAGAAAACAGACGAATATCAAGTACAACCATGTGCAATAAATCCTTTACAACTCAAAACATCAATGAAAACAAATTGAGTAACTGAGATGAAGTCTTAATCGTAGTAATTCGAATTATTTAAGCTTTAATCATGCTAAGTTTTACGCCATGTCGAATTTCGCACTAATTACTGAAAATGAAGCTTTAGCAAAGAAAATGTGTTTCTCTTACTTCTTAAGAATGGTTTTCATAACTCAAATAAGTGAAGATGCGCATGGATAAATGGACATTGGGCGAAGAAAATACCCTGTTAATAAAGACATTTTAAATAAAATAGAAACGTCCTTGAAAATAGTTCATGTTCATCCATGTGCATCCAATAGAATAAAATGTAACGCCATGTCGATGATTAACTCTTCCAAATTTGATTTAAAAGTCGCACTAAAAATTCCTCAAAGTCTAACAAATAGACAAATGTTCATTTTTATGATAATAGAATGGTTAAATTGCTTCATTAAATAATGTCTCAATTGGACAAATTAAGAAATAAATTAAAATAACGAAACTCAAAAAACATTAACGAAACAATCTAAACATCTGTCTGGCTTTGTATTAACGGCAAGTGGCCATTTGCCTTTACGATAAAGAAAATTAATACATTAGGACATAAAACATAAAAATAAATTAAGATGCAGTCCCGGTTTCTAACGGTCTACGTGAATTATTAGGGGCTGAACCGGTTAAAGGCATAACAACCCTACACAAATTACAAATAATATAGTATACATACTCATTCTGACGTTTTGTGCACAGAGAAACAACGAATCCGAACGTCCTGCCACGTTGTTCAAACATTTGAAATACCACTGGTTGCAATGCAAAAACACACACCAACACGGGCCGTTTAAAGTGATATTATGGGCATTTTTCACTGTTGAATTGAGCTGAAAAGAATTAACAGGTCAAAAGAGTTAGTTAAAATGTGGTTACTTACCAATTATCTGCAACTCATCTTGCTACCAGTTGTTTATAAAAATATATTTTATATTCGATATTTTACGTGACTGGTGAGTCCTGTAAGCCGAAATGATCCGTGTCTTTGTGTCGTTTGAACGAATGTGCGCTAAAACTAAATTTAGTATCACATCGTACATGCATGATCAGTTGTCAAACGAAAGTACGGTTGATATTCAAATGCATTATTTTTGTCTTTCCGGGATATTTTTTAGTATGTTGATGCTGCATTAACAAATATAAGTGTATATGAAATGAAAACACCAAAAATGAACAACGGTTGCGATGGACACCTATAAACTGTTAGATACCCGTAATATGACTTTAATAGTTCAATCTTACCTATTATTTAATTCACATACACTGTAGCGTTTAGTTTAATACCAAATTGACTACGTGACATGTATATAAATAATGTCATAGCGTAGTCCAATGGTCATTCTCTTTCATGACGGTTCACACAATTGGAGTAACTAATTATAAGTTACACAAATGTGATCAAATCTTCCCTTTAGGACCAAATTATTCAAATCTCATAGCGATATAATTTATAATTGTATATAGATTTTAATATCAAAATATATTAAAACACATATTGTCTGAAAAACAATGAATAATTTGCTATAAACAATTATTTGTTTAATGCTCCTGTTATCAAAATATCAGGTGTAACATGTGTGTCAAGTAGCGAAATATATCGATGAGCGGCTTTAAAGTGATATTATGGGCATCTAACAGTTTATAGGTGTCTATCGCAACCGTTGTTCATTTTTGATGTTCTCACTTCATATACACATATATTTGTTAATGCAGCATCAATATACTAAAACAATATCCCAGAAAGAGAACAATAATGCATTTGAATATCAACCGTACTTTCGTGTTGACAACTGACGACAGAAATGATTCCATGTACGATGTGAAACTTAATTTAGTTTTAGTGCAGATTCGTTCATACGACACAAAGACACTGTTTTGTTTTACGGATCATTTCGGCTTAGAGGACTGGTGAGTAATGTAAAATATCGATTATAATATATATTTTTTAATAAACATCTGGTAGCAAGATGAGTTGCAGATACTTGGTCAGTTACCACATTTTAACTAACCCTTTTGACTCAATTCGACAGTTAAAAATGCCCGTAATATCACTTTAAGATTTTCTTTGACACTATTTTGACAAGCTCTATTTGTATAAAGTACGTGTATAACGAGGTCCGAGGCATCACGTTACCAATGATCTTGTTAGTGTTATTCTTTATTTAGGGTATTAAATCAAAATATTATTTTCAACGCCGCTGATTGTTCTAAAAATACATTGCTTCATATACTTTTTTGCACCCCGTGAGTTTTGGGTAAGTACTCGTCTTCAATTTGCGTCGATTCTTCGACGTCTTCATACGTTTGATAGGCTGTTATTAAGAGCGTGCAAATAACATGTGATTAATTTAAGATAATAAGCTTCTCGTTTACAGCAGATAATTTACGACTTTAATTAAGGTATATGGGGTTTACATTTCATTTTTAAGGACGAATTAATTCACCGGATATTAGGGTATCGGGTTAATAAATGATGTGTAGGACGTATCTCTAAGAACGGTCGTTCCATGCGTATAATTTTCCGACGCAAAATACCATATATTGATGTATTTTGGTCGGCATGAACTTTCGTGCAGAAAAATAAATATTTTGCAGACAGGGACATTTGTTAGTATAGGTCACCTTAGCACATCTTAGAAAGTTATGACTAAAATATGACTTTAACTTGATAAAACTTGGTCAGTATGTCGATCTTCTATGCAAAATTTGAATCTGGTGCATATTATTTCTAAAACTAGGAAACCAGGTCAGACTTAAGAAACAATATTATAGCTACTATAGTTTCCACATTTATTACTCAACCTCAGTCAGAATATTTATCTTAACATTCATATGCCACATTGGAATGTATATTACGTGCGTCAAAAAACTAGGTCACCTGGCGCAATCTTTGAAAAAAAAACGTGTAATGGTTCTAGGAGTGATATTTTAAACCCAGACAATGTTAATATTGACAATCTCTTGGCAATTTTTGAGTCTGTCAGGTCACTAGAGGAAGGGCTTTGACAATTTGCGAGTCTAGGTTTCGAGTCAGCGAGTTATTTTCATCAATGCCTTTTTGTTTACATTAACATTTCTAAATGATATATGTAGTTCAAGCGTTTAAATAATATTTTCACTGCTGTGGGATTTTTTAAATTAAATATGTAGTACATTTCAAGAATTGAAAGATTGTATTGTCAAAGTTTTGTTTGTTAAAGTGATATTATGGGCATTTTGCTCTGTTGAATTGAGCTGAAAATAAGTAACAGGTCAAAATAGTTAGTTAAAATGTGGTTACTTACCAATTATCTGCAACTCATCTTGCTACCAGTTGTTTATAAAAAATATATTTTATATTCGATATTCTTACGTGACCCGACCCAGTCCTTTAAGCTGAAATGATCCGTAAAACAAAATTGTGTCTTTGTGTCGTATGAACGAATCTGCACTAAAACTAAATTTAGGTTCACATTGAACATGCATGATCAGTTGTCAAACGAAAGTACGGTTGATATTCAAATGCATTATTTTATTCTTTCCGGGATATTGTTTTAATATATTGATGCTGCATTAACAAAAATAAGTGTATATGAAGTGAAAACACCAAAAATAAACAACGGTTGCGATATACACCTATAAACTGTTAAATGCCCATATAATATCACTTTAATATAGACAATGTATTAGACGTACGGCATCATAAATGAGATCACAACATGCTTTAATTATGAGGTATTAGTTGAAATATATAACGCTTGCTTTTATTTGCCGAATGAATTATTGGTTGCATATTTTATAATTTTATACTATTTTACACTCATTTTTGTGCTTTAATACGGTTACATTCCCTTATTTATCAAATTAATGTTTGAAATTACTGAACGACATTATTGAATGATAATGATCACATAAGATAAATCGTGTTTTCCGGTGTATATATTAGCGTTCGATGTTTGTACTATTAAAATTGTGAAAAATAGGCTTAAACACTGAAAAAATGAAGCTAGAGTTTCGACTCGTGTTAAATCTGAATCATTTTAATGCGATCCACCTTTTGCCTTTTATACATTTCGAGATAAGCTAAATACAAACAATTATACAATCATTAACAAACGGCAATAACTTAAGAAGACGCATAGTTATGGTTTTGTGCAATTAAAGTGATATTATGGGCATTTTTCACTGTTAAATTGAGCTGAAAAGAATTAACAGGGCAAAAGAGTTAGTTAAAATGTGGTTACTGACCAATTATCTGCAACTCATCTTGCTACCAGTTGTTTATAAAAATATATTTTATGTTCGATATTTTACGTGACCGGTGAGTCCTGTAAGCCGAAATGATCCGTAATTTTGTGTGTGTCGTTGTGTCGTATGAACGAATCTGCACTAAAACTAAATTTAGTATCACATCGTACATGCATGATCAGTTGTCAAACGAAAGAACGGTTGATATTCAAATGCATTATTTTTCTCTTTCCGCGATATTTGTTAGTTGTGATGCTGCATTAACAAAAATAAATGTATATGAAGTGAAAACACCAAAAATAAATAATGGTTGCGATAGACACCTACAAACTGTTAGATGCCCATAATATCACTTTTAATCTACTAAGCAAGTGAGTTTCAAAATATCTTTGAACGTTCAATTGTTCAAGGTATGCTCAACACACAAGTTAAGTTCAAAAATGAATAATTGATTTCTCTTTAGATATGGGAGCACGGATTCTGGCTCTTGGGCGATGATCTATCTTACAAAGAACTTTGAAATCCACATATTTTGTGGTTATTAAAATAGACTCCGGAAAATAATTACACGCCGGGTATGCGGATACTTTGATAACAGATGGCACTTCGATACCAGATAACAACAAAAGCCACGCGCGAGAGTTGAGTTCTTAAGCTTTTTTGCATTAATGTTCTGTTCATTTGGTTTTCAGACATTGTTTGGTCGATTAATGGTATAGTACTTCGTATTGCGGAACAAGAAAGTCGTGAAAAAAAACAGTGGATTATAAAAAAAGAGATAAAATGAATTCGATGATCAGTACGTATTTTAACAAAAAAAAAAATACTTGAAAATAAATCAAGAATGTGCCAACTAATCGAAATAAAAGATTAATACGTCCATTAATGTTACGACCTTTTAAATTTTAGTTAAATAACGTATTTGAGGAAATTCAAATGTTTTTAGAGTCGGATGCAAAATTTTCATGGACACTTCTTTTACCGATAATCTCAAAGACAATGGCACTTCGATTCCAGATAACTCGACACTTCTTACCAGATATAACACACTCTTTTTAGTGAATCAAACATGCAGAATTCGCTGTGGAATAATGTTATAGTAAGCAGGCAATACATAAAAATGTATGTACTGACGTTAATTAAAAACAAATTACCGAAACATGTATTATCCCTTTGGAATATGATTATAAAAGGGAAAGGGAAGTGTAAAGGTAAGTGCTACCAATAAGAAGAGCTAAATATTAAAGGAGTTATCCAATCTCTTTTAAATTTTGTGGCTACGCATTAACTAGTATCGTCTTCATGATGCGATTCTAATGAGAACCAATGACATAGGATTTTATGAGGTGTATTGGCCGCTTTAAGACCCCTTGCTACCCTTATCTAGAGTCCTGCTATAATCCGTTGTATTTTCAATTCTCTTAATCTCAATTTACCAGTTAAAATCAAGTTTATTATTTAGACAATTAGTTTCGGTCGTCACTTGAAATATATTACTTCGGAAATAAGCATTGGAATCTTATTTAATATTTGCACTTATAATATTTATTATATAAATTAATAGTCATAAGATTTTTGAAAACGAACAACGCCATTGGTGATATTTTACATGTGCATGTCATTGCGTTATGCATAGATACCCAATGTGTCGGGCTTGACAATGCAAATTGATTCGTACTTCAAAATGTCTGGAAAAAATAGAAGTAATATACATCAATGCATTTCAGGTGGAAGATAAAACTCGGTTATCAGAGTGCCCACTGTGTTGAAAGTCTCTGTTATCCGAAGTGCCCTATATCGGGAATCAAAGTATCCGCAACTTCATGAATACCACCTATTAAAACATGCTCTATCTTCGTTTATATTTCATTGAATACTATCAAAATTTCAGTATTTTAAGCACAGTGATTACTCTACATGCTGGAATATAAAACAATTTCTTGCAATATTTCTAAGTAGTTTTATTTTGTTGAAATGTTTACTGTTCATCCAGTTTATTATAAAACAATTTCTTGCAATATTTCTAAGTAGTTTTATTTTGTTGAAATGTTTACTGTTCATCCAGTTTATGCTTTTTTCCGACCGAATTTTCCATTTTTTGGGGAAATATCTATCATTTTTCCGTGATTTTTTTTCTTTGCAATAGAAAAGGATACACCATTTATAAACTCGACCATGCGCCTTGTCTAAAAAAACAAATCTTTATGATATAACTTTACAAAAAACTGATGAACTAACCTATCGCGCGTGGCTTTTGTTGTTATCTGGTATAGAAGTGCCATCTGTTATCAAAGTTTCCGCATACCCAGCGTGAATTAGTGTAACAATTAACAATTAAACAAAAGGCCATAACCCTTATAAACGATATAGCAGCCAGCGTTGATGTTGTCTGTTTGGATTTATTGACAGAGTTTGAAGAAGCTTTAACAGTTGTGCGGTCCAAATCTCGTTCGGCCGTACGCCTATTGGCTATAAATTTACAACTTAAGTGTCAACGTGGCATTTCTAACAATAACAGATTGCGAACATATGCAATGCGTCACAAAAAGATCGATGAGAAATCCATTTTAACTATCAATTCTAAGTAAGCAGCATTTAAACGCATGCATTATCTTCTAAAAGTACTCAGTTAACACCTGCCAGAAATATATCAGTGCTATAAGTGATATAAATGATTCAACGGGCAGTTTTTTTAAACTAACTTTTTAAGCTGATCTTATACAGTTAACCAGTTAATGTAGCCAGTTTGTTATGACGAAATTGCTGTTGAAAGTGTGTGTATTGCTTTCGAAAAATATGTAGCATTAATTTTAACAAACAAAAGACTTCTAGGTGACATGTATGAACATTTTTAGGTCGGATATACAATTGTACATAGTGAAGATATCGCTTGAAACATAAGAATAATGCATTACAATTGCGGCAGTTTTAATATAATGTTTTATTGAATTTATATTTCGAATGAATTTCGAATGTTAGTTGTTTTGTACCACATATAATTAAGTCAATGTACATGTTGCTACTCATTGCGGTACACCAATGCCAAACATTAAAATCCGACACACCTTAAACGAGAATGTGGTCAAACGAAATATAAGCTGTAACACAAGGCAATTCGCCATTCAAGTTCATATAAAGTAAATGCATTCTTACCCACATCTGGTCCACTTTAGTCTTTGTTTCAAGATCTTGAAATCAAATGAAGGTTTGCCCGTAGATACTTGGGGATTGGAACACGACCACCTCAAAGGTTCAGAGGTGGAAGCACACGACTGTCATCGAATTGTTACCCTTGATTTGGTCTGTCAAAATCACAATGTCATTGTCGCTAAAATGTATGTGTGCATAATGGAGTAATGGTTAACAGATGACCCGGGAAAACAGTACATGTCTTCTGCATTGACAGAAGTTATACCGTTATTTTATGACAATGCTTTCGTATTTTACTTACGTGTTTTACAATAGATTAATAAATATTTGATATTTGAAGCATGTTCACTTTCTGGTATGCTACATGTCATGAGAAGTATCCACATATATTAGTCGTCCATGCGTTTTATAGACATTTTACCGAACAGACATGTTATATAGATGATGACTGAATTAACATCTTTTAACAAACGACTTCATTTATGATTTGATAAGATTTCTAATGCAATGACCAAACTATTTAAAACGTTAGTTATGCGAGCAAATATTACAAATATCTTGTATTTTACAGTTTCCATTTGGCAGATGACACACTTATGAAAGGAAAATGTATTGATCAACAAAATCAAAACTTTAAGAACGCCATAAATCAATGTATGAAAGAGATAATTCTTAAAGAGCACATTATAAATATAAAATAAACAAAATATAACATGACAAATAAATAAGTTATAACTAATGATTTTAAAGTTATTACTTCAGTTCAGTTTCAGATTCATTGTCATAAATAGAATTAATGAAAATTAAAAAGACATATCAAAACAAATAATCAAACAAATAGCAAACATACAGAATGAATAAAGTAATAATCTAGTACCAGGAAGTATATCAAAAAGAAGAACAAGAACTCAATAATAAATCACAATAAAATGTCTTGCACGCTTTCCTCGTCGAATTGTCAAAAGTATTGATTGCCATTAGGGTTTGTGTTCATTGATGCTTGTAAATTTAACCGTAGTTTTTCTTTTATTATGTTTATTTTGTGTTTCAATTTTGACATTCGAATACATATCATAACATGAAGTAAATAGCAAGCATAATTAATGGATTAGGTGATGCTTATTATTCATTCATTTATTTATTTCATATTTTAACAATTTGTAAAACATGGTACATAAAGCATATATTACACATAAAATAATTTTTATCTGCTTATGGCATAAGACATAGCAAACCAATAAGTTGAAATAGCATCATTGTTGATAAATCAAGCAAACAAAGATACAGGTTTATAAAAAGTCAATCAATTATATAACTTTATCTTAAAATTTGAGACAGTAAAATAATAATACTATTATTGATAAAAAAAATTATTATATATATATATGTGTGCACTAAACATTAAAACCATGTAACAAACATTAAAATACAAAGATAGCACATAAAAGGAAGTAAGTCCTAATTTGCATTGTGATCATTAATAGATTTAATGAAGTTGACCTAGAAACAACAACTAATTAAAATTAGAAAAAACAAGTAAATTCGTAGAATTGATATCCCCCGCCAATATGCTTCTGGACACAAACGTGTTATATTTAACACTCAAAAAAGCATTTTTTTTCAAGATACAAAGGGCCATAACTCCGTTATTAACAGATGGTGTACACTGCCATTTTGAGTGCATCATCTTCTTATGCATATATATATATACTCATACCAAGTTTCAATGAAATCCGCCAAAGAACTTCCAAGATATGGCTCCGGACGGACGGAAAGACGGACGGACGGACAAAGCCAAAACAATATCCCTCCGCCTATGGCGGGGGATAACAAACTCAAATAGTAGCAAGCAGATGGGTTTTGACGGTGTACTTGAAATTCGGGAGGTTCTTAGCCTGTCTTATATGTTGTGGCATTTCATTCCAGAGAGAAATACCTTGATATGCAAATGACCGTTTACCAAAACCTTTAACCTTGGGCAAACAAAATCTTCCAGTGTCTGTGAGTGAATCACTGGAAACACCAACTGACACTCTTAACCTAGTGGGATAGTTATGAACTGTGTAAGTGTAATGAAATGCTCATTTAGGTAAGCTGGTGATCTACCACTGTAGATTTTGAACACAAGGCACAACATGATTTGATCAACTCTTTTAGGGGCTGGTAACCAGTTTAGCTTGACAAAATGACTTTGATCTATATGAGCCCTGCTTCAAGATCCAACACAAACATGATCATTCTGTTCTGGGTGACCTGTAATTCATTCCTGAGTTCCTGAGTCAAGCTGTTATACCAAATTGAACAACCATAATCAAAATGACACTGGATTAGGGATGTGGCCAATAACATTTTAGAGTGGGAGTTAATGAACTTACTCTTCCTGTACAAAAACTTCAACCTAGTATTAGCTTTCTTGATAGTTGACATAGCCATTGAATCAAAAGATAGACTAATCAAGAGTGGTACCAAGATACTTAACAGAATCCTTAGCTTCAATGATTTACCATTGCATACAGCATTAAGATTTGGTCCAGACTTTCACCTTGCTTTGGAGCCAAACAAGACATATTCAATCTTACCAAAATGCAAAGATAGCTTATTACAAATTCACCATTTACTTAGAACATTCATTCGGAGTTTAAAACTGATTCAAGTTCAGACCTATCCTTACCAGAGACCAAAATACCAGAATCATCTGCATACAGTAACAACTTATTTTTCACTGCACCAGACATGTCATTGACGTAGATAAGAAACAACAACGGTCCTAGAATAGAGCCCTGGGAACACCACATGTTATCGTTGCTCGAGAAGATTGACTTCCACGGACATCAAACCAATTGATGCCGATCCGACAAATATGAAGTAAACCACTGAACAGTAACCTTTTAGAGATCCAACGCCTTCAACTTCATCAATAGAATGCCATGATCAACAGTATCACAGGCTGTCTGCAAATCCAGCAAAACCATACCATATTTCCATATTATGCGAAACAAACAATATTTGTAATGGTTGTTGTTAAACACTATTTCCAAATATTAACGCATATTTAACTTACCCATTGGGAGGCTTTATTAAAAACAAATTCATATTAATTTCCTTACACTCAATGAAAAGTATGATTGTTTGGTGTATTTTTCATGAAAGATTTTGTTCATTATCAATAAAGGGGAGTTTTGAAAGTTGAAAGCGAAGTAATAGTTATATACCAATTACCAAATATGTTCTGGCTTACATTCCGCACAGGTTCACAGTATACCTGCTTGAAAATAATGGATGATAAGGATTAAGTAATAACCTTCATATCACTAACGCTATTGTCTAAGTGAAGATAAATAGTATAAGGAGTTTGATTTTGAAATGTACAATTGCGTTATTGCAACTACCTTGGTATCCGACAATCAATAAACGAATTTACTTTATAATGTTTACATAGATGTTTGTGCTAGAGTTATATATCGAACGGATAAACTAACTACCCGAGGTTATATGTGTCACGTTCGATTCAGTCATTGTAATAACATATATTTTTATCAGTCACACAGCTATAAATAAATGTGGAATGCTTGCAAAAATGAGGCAAACTATTCGTTTCTTTTGTTACTTGTTAAAAGAAAACATAATTTTTTTACCTTCATAGTTGATTTAATTGGCTTTTCCATTGAATGATTAATTTTGCAAATACCTCAGATGTGATCGTTTATGTTTTATTGCCTATTATAAAGGTAATTTATTTGCTTGAATTAGTCGCGTTCTTCTTTTCAGGCTACTTCATCGTAATGAGACGCTTTTCGTTTTCGACTTTTTTGAATTGCTATTCTCTTTGGATGATGAATTTTTGTGACTCTGGGTTGGGATGTCTTGACTGAAATACTTTAAACACCAGCGGAATGTAAGAAGTATGTATAGATTAATAGGCAATATTACACCCACTGAATTTCATTTAAGTGTTTTTAGTTGGTTTCAGTATGCTCATTAAGATACGTCATTCAGTATTGATGCATTTTAAATGTCGGATTTCGCTCATCATCATCATCATCATCATCACCATCATCTAAACCATCATCATCTCCATTCATCATTATCATTATAATTCCTTGACCGATTTGGCCGTTTGGGGGAAATAAGATACGACGATGCAGGAATACTCCTACAGTGAGGTTATAGTGTGTGGTGCTGAGAAAGGGATGTCCACTATTTTACATTGTTCATCCAGCTTTTCTTCTTACGGATTCTGCTACTGGTGTTCATATAATGGACTGAACGTTCCTGGAATGCGAATAATTTCTGAAAAGCAAGATGCAATCAAAGATGAGCTATAATTGTTTTCGTATTCGGTGAATCAACTTGAGTACATATGAACGTTTCCCTGAAATGTGCATATCCGGAAAAGCAAGATGCTACCAAAGAAGGGCTTTAATTGTTCCGTATACGGTGATATTCTACAATTTAGACTACACAACCTAATGTTCCTTTTTATGTCCCCCACCACTATAGTGGGGGACATATTGGTTTTGCCCTGTCTGTTGGTCCTGTACGTCTGTTGGTTTGGTCAAACTTTAACATTTGCCATAACTTTTGCAATATTGAAGATAACAACTTCATATTTGGCATGCATGTGTATCTCATGGAGGTGCACATTGTGAGTGGTGGAAGGTCAAGGTCATCCTTCAAGGTCAAAGGTAAAAAAGTCAAAGCGGCGCAGAAGGGGACATAGTGTTTCTGACAAACACATTTTTTGTTTCTGATCATCTTTCTTATAACGGATGGTGTTTTTTTACATTAAACAGACATGACGTGCTTCATTGTAGCTTGACGTTCACACACAGTTATTAACTCTTTTACTGCACTAGCGGAAGTTGCACATGTGAACTGAACGTGCAGTAGCTTTTAAATGTCTGCTATATGATATTTCATATTTTTGTTATTGATTACTTCATTCAAGCCAAGTGTTGTGAATTTTCCTGAATGTCAATGACTTTCAAATTATTTCCTTTTTTTTCACTAAAACAACTTTTATACCGACGTTTTGCTTCAACTGCGTGTTATGTTTTGGACAAGAGTAAATTATTCAAAAGTTTGCTTCGATCATCCTCCAACAGCTTTACACAAATTTCGTTGAAGCGTTGAGCAACGTATTTATATCCTGCGTGTGAAACAATGTTGTACCCCGTTTTCATTAAATTCTCAGAGGACAAGATCGATTATTACATTCGTAATGAAATAATGTAATAAATAAGGTGCCATAATGTGTGATCAACCATCACTCACTTAATTCTTGATCTTGATGTCAAATGCAGACTGCATTTTGACGCACCTTTGCATTTAGTGAGACCACCTTGTGATGTCGACATGATGACAAGACTGTTCTTCGTGATATGGAAAGCGATATTTGTATGAGACATATTCACTGTACCACGGCCGTTAATCACGCGCGCCACCTCTTTTTAGATGCATTAATAAATGAACCAATGCTACTTACAAGGTGGCGCGTAGGCCCGGGTGTTTTGAAATTTAACTGATTATTTTACAGGGTGATTAGGTTTAATATGTTTTTCAATACATTTCGCATTATTTAAAAAAAATCGGCCAATGCAGTGCGATTCAGCGATTATAAATTCATCTAAAAATGTACAGAAACATTCGATTTGCTTTTACGAATTCTACCATGCTACAACTTATAAAGGTTCCCACGTTTTTAACTGGGTTGAGAATGTATGCTTCTGCACATTTTTGAATGAATTAATCTTCGCTTAATCGCACTACATTGTCCGATTTTAGAAATAATGCGAAATATGTTGAAAAAAAAACACAACCTAATCACCCAGTACAATTATCTATGAAATTTCAAAACATCCGGGCCTGAGCGCCACCTCGGAAGATGCATTGGCTCAGCTATTAATGCATCTCAAAAAGAGGTGGCGCGCGTGATTAACGGCCAGTGTGTACTGAATATCGAGTTTTAACTTGTTATTATCAATTTAACCCCAGCTAATCAAAAAACATAATTAAGTATGTTTACGGTATCCTTTGATAAGCATTAAGATGATAAATGCAACAAACCCATAACACACACGAAAATA